>NC_079443.1:17991171-18069792 GCF_903798145.1 Danio aesculapii
AAGGATAATGTGTTACACTGACTAAAGTGAAGTAGCAAACTAAAAACGAGACATGCTGAATTACAAAAACCACAGAATTCAATGTACCAAAACCAGACAAAGAGATTTTGCTAAACAAATTTCTTAAGCTTTCCCTGTAGGGGCAACAAATAGGCCTGACATCGGACATATGTTGTACAATGTATTGCACTAAAATATATTGCAATAAACGCAAAATAAAATATTATTGTCATTTTAAAACCATTTTTTTGCCACTCATTAAATAATCCCATAATGACAATATAATGTCATCACAATGCAAGACATTTAAACATATTTTAACAATTGAATAATTAGAAATTAGAATCAGAATGTGAAAATATTTATCCTAAACAAATAAATATTAATAAAGTTAACAAAAAAGTGCAAGGTAAAAAGTAACAGAGGCTACAATATGAGATCTATTTTTAGTTGAACGACCCCCACATGAAAAAATACTAAAGTAATTCATAGTAAATACTACAGTGTTTTTTAAACCATACTGACACTGACATCCCCGATCGAGATGTTGCACAATCAGCTGAAATGCTGCTAGAATTGTTTTTATGTATGAGCGATATATACTGCATCACCAAAAATGATTGAGGTCATGTCCAAGTGCTGTGCGATAAATCGATTTATTTATTATTGTGACAGGACTAGCAACAAATTTCACTCAAATCCCCAAACTAGCATGAAAATGAAATGAAATATCTGTGACGATACACTGCGTGTGACAACATCCCCAACCCACAACACAAGTATCTCCATTTGTTTATGTTGGGAATGCAAATGGTGCTGAATGCAAATTAGTCATCCTCTACATGTGGCTAAATCCCAAGAAGAAAATGTACATGAATTAGAAGCAAGGATCAGAGTTTGACAAAGATTGTCGAGAATAATACAGAACTCTGTGTTCTGCTTTATACAACTCTAATCAATACTAGGATGGATTTAACTAGGGAATGATCGACCACAGAGCAATGAGCTGTCCCCGTGTGCACCAGAACTCATTGATTTCCAACTAGGGTGGTTTGGGTATGATCTCACACTCAAATTCCCAACATTAAGACTTCTCCAGAGATCCCTTCACATACTTGTGCCAGAAAATAGTTCATTTAAGTGAAAATGCAAACAATGCAGGTATTTAGAGAGGTTCACACAACCCGTGGTGCCCAGAATCAGTTCTGTTTCACTGTTTGCATCTCTCAATTTGACAGTGTTTATGGTATTTTAAACAACAGATCATCTGAAGTCATATTAACATACCTCTAACAGCCCATTAACACTACGAGCGACCAATCATTTCTATAGAGAACAAGTGACTTTCATATATGTGGTTTGCGAGTGACATCGACTGTTGAGATTACTTCAACTTTATGCAAATGAAGAGTGACTTTTGTGAGCGACAGCCAATAGAGCATCTGTAGAGCTCTTGTGATCCTCTCTCAGCTCCTGCACCAGTCTGTTTTAATATCCGTGCTGTAGATCTACACGGACCCATGTTTGCAGCAGAACTATAGACACACTGACCAAAAACACGCTTTGCATTTAAGCATTTTATGTACTGATTCCAATTATGTTTAGTGTTTTCCCAGAACAATGTTTGTTATCAGCAGCATGTAAACGCATTCCCTTCGAGAGAACATCATCATGAACGTTATCAAAGCAAGCTCAGGGTGGGAAGGCCCACTAGCGACTTCGATCGCAACTTAAACTTTTTTTAACAAACACTCTGTGGAAATTTCTGTTGTTTTATGGGTTTTTTTTTAAATAAAATAACGCCTGTTAAATTACAGAAATTTACTGTAAAATAACAGATGCTAAATTACAGAAATTTACTGAAAAATAACAGACGCTAAATTACAGAAATTTACTGTAAAATAACAGATGCTAAATTACAGAAATTTCTGTAATGTAATGTCTGTTGTTTTATGGTAAATTTCTGTTATTTAACATCTGTTATTTTACAGTAAATTTCTGTAATTAAATGTCTTATTTTACAGTTAATTTCTGTAATTTAATGTCTGTTATTCTATGTTAAATTTCTGTAATTTAATATCTGTTATTCTACGGTAAATTTCTGTAATTTAACATCTTTTATTCTACGGTAAATTTCTGTAATTTAATGTCTGTTATTTTACAGTAAATTTCTGTAATTTAACATCTGTTAATATACAGTAAATTTATGTAATTTAATGTCTGTTATTTTACAGTAAATTTCTGTAACTAAACGTCTGTTATTTTATAGTAAATTTCTGTAATTTAACGCCTGCTATTTTAAAGTAAATTTCTGTAATTAAATGTCTGTTATTTTACAGTAAATTTATGTAATTTAAAGTCTGTTATTTTACGGTAAATTCCTGTAATTTGACGTCAGTTATTTTACAGTAAATTTCTGTAATTTAATGTCTGTTATTCTACAGTAAATTTCTGTAATTTAATGTCTGTTATTTTACAGTAAATGTCTGTAATTTACCGTCTGGTAAACTTCTGTAATAATGGATATTTTTTTACAGTGTATCTACTTATTTAAATACTTGTATGACACATTTATAGTTGTAACAGTAAAAGTAGTATGCTAGACTGAAAACAACTAAATAGAACATTGCTGAGTAAAAGTCACACAGTCAATCCCTGTGTCCAATTATGTAGGTAAATAATTTGTCCATACTATGGCCCGATTCAAATCAAACAACTAATTTCTATCAAATTGAACAGATTTTTTTTATTAGTTACTATTCAAATTATACACAATCAACTTCTTTTAACTGCTGTTCTACAAATCCACCAGAATCGAGTTTGCCTTCATTTAACTTTATATTTTTCCATCAGTCACACATCTTTAACATGATAGAAATTCATTGAGTTAACCAAATCTGAGCTTTAGAATATAGTGGAAATAAAGAAATAAAAAAATAACCTTCTAATGAGCTTACATTTCCAGTTTACTGCATTCAGATGATGTCAATGGAGCAAAATGGATGGCGAGACTGCTTGATCACATACAGTAAATACTCAAGATAGTTTGCGAAATTGCATTATTTCCTGTTATAAATTAGGCTAAACAGCATGTGACCAAGAAAAGTGCATCCATATGTATAGTACTCTTAAAGCAAACATAAAGCACCAAGATGACCTACAACTTCCTGTGAGATTCTGAAGTTTGCAAATGCAATGGACGCTTTACTTTCCCATGAGCTCACAATTGGAGAGGATTTGTGGAGGGACATGACTGACGCTGGTAGGTCATGTGATATTGAGAACATACTGAATGCAGTATATGTCCACCAGATGACATTCATCACATACTTTTCAATAGGCCTCAACTTATTTCTAATTTAAAATGAGCCCCTTATCAGAGTAGGCAATTTTCTTACACAGCAAGTTTCATTTTATTCTCTCTATGCTTGCTTGGAGTGGGTTTCTCTTACTAAAGTTGCAAATGGAAAACCAAAAGATGGAAAGGAGTTATAAAAGAATAAATTTAAGTGGACAGCAAGGAAATTTCTGTCAATCATTTCGCAATATTAAATATTGCGATATTTTATTTTTCTGCGATAAACGTGGCAATATGAATACAGTTTCACATAATGGTTTAAGGCTCTATTTGATGGCTTTCTGGCTAGTATTCAGGTACAAAAAATGTTATCACAATGCAATCAAAACTTGTCTTATTTTGCTTTGTTTTATTTCTAATCAAAAAAAAAAAACCCTAGATGAAGTAAAAAATATTGTTTTGTTTTTAACTTAAGAAGAAATAAATCAAAATTAAGAGTTTTCCCTTTTAAAAAAGTGAAATGATCTGCAAGTGGGGTGAGTAAAATAATGTATTTTTTTTTTTTTTCGTTTAGACATGAAGACATTTAATCTAGAAACAAGACAAAAATTAATTAAGCAAAAAAATGTTTTCTTTGCATAAATTGTATACATTTCATACAAATACAGTAATTAAATACAACTCTGTGGCTCCTGTTCAACTATAATCCAGACTCAACATTGCATATTTTGACTTTTGCGCACATTGCGATATCGATGCTGAAACGATTAATTGTGCATCCCTAATCTTTTCCACGCCTCAACACTTTTTCATATCAGAATTTAGACCCACTGATGCTTGGAGACAAGCAAAGGTCTTTGTTTTTTTTTAGAAACTATTTTCTTGGAGACGAAATGCTGTCTCAAACATAAATTACTTTATTTTAACTTGTTTACTGAACTGTTGTAAAATCTTTAAAACCCAATCATGCTTATTTCTTTTCAATTTAAGAGTGACATCGAGTAAAATGCTCATGTTTGTAGATTTTTTTGTGTTTAATTAGGTCTGTGCTGTGTCTGCAAGCTTAAACAAGTTAAAAAGAAAAGATGAAGTTAGATTTCTGAAACTGTCAGAGTGCCATAATTGACCTGCTAGAATTTTGTGCCAGTTTAGATGTGACCAGCTAGTTCTTTACATGTGCCAAACTGCAAGCCCTCCTCTTTTTCATGAACAGATAGCAAAGAGGCCAACAGTGGTGTCTTTTCATTTTTCTTCTCTCTGATTGGATGTAGAGTCTCACGGCTGTCCTTACACAGAATGCCAGCTTTAGAAGAGGCAACTAAGGTAAACTATGATTAGTTTCATATATGAAGGGATATCCCAGAAGGAAAGAGGGAAAAACTTGCTTGTTTGTGCAATACGGGAAATACGAAGCTCGACTCACATCAAAATTGCTTTTAATGGATGCAGGTGTATCAACAATTAGTCTGAAAGTTGCAATTGATTTGAATGTATAACTATTGTTAGTTTTATTTGATCACAGTTAGCAAACACCACCTTCAGTTGTCTTGTCTTTAGTATCAGATCATCTTTCTCATGTGCAGAGCTGTGTTTGACAGTGTGGTGTTGTGGTATCACTGTAAACAGAGATTGTGTGGTTGAGCATTTTTTAAATCCATGCTTGTCACTTACTTTAATACGTAGATGTTTGTTTGATTACATTTCGCAGTGATAATGGCAGGCTGCAATGTCAAGAAATTATATGCAACCATTATACGTGCTGCAGACGTCCTGGTGCAATCTCACATTTTTTCATTATAATTACACCTTCAGATACTTCATGCCAATCATACAGACAGTCAGCAAAAGCTCAAGGTTTGGTTGAGCAGTGTGTGCACTTAGGCATGGGACCATTTTCAAGGTATACCGCGGTTTGGAAAAGTCAAGGTTTTAAAAGCACCAAAATGTTCTGCTGTACTGTCCTGCTGTATATTCAAGATTCCAGCACAAAAGATACATTTGTTTTCTTTTAAATTGTAAAGAAATCAGTGTTTTTGAAACTAATGGAGACAGCAGAAGTCAAAGATTTACTTGAAAAACCCAGCCTGACATGTTGACTGCTCCAAAATATTATAAAAGTTTTTCTAAACAAAATAAATTCTGTTCAAAGCTGAAAATGTTAATTTTTCTTTTACCCACACATTTAATAAGAACATTTGTATATTTTAGAGCAGTAATCACACAATACTGTGAAACCGTGATAGTTTTAATAGAATCAGAATCTTATACCAGCCCATGCATATGTACAGTATGTGCACTGCACTAGTTTAGCTTCACCTCAAGAATGGATGAGTTGGCTACCACAGCCAATCCTGAAGCCACAGCCTCAAAGAGCGGCAGAGTATGCAGAAGCTCATTAGCATTTAAAAAAAATATGAAGCAAAACAGCTCACTGTGTGGACTGAGGTGTTTTTGACAGAGTAAAAATGTTATATATTTACACTATTGATGAATTTAGACAACATAAACAATAGACTTTTCATTTAGACCCAAAAGAATCATAACAACTTGTGCAAAATGGCCATCCAATGTCACCTTTAATACCAGTGGTCACTGAATTTAACCAAAGCTTAACCAGCTTAACCAAAGAAAAAGAAAAAAAAAAAACATCATTCTTCATCAGTCATCATTTACAAACACTCCACTTGTTCCAAGCCTGTTTGAGTTTCTCTCTTTTATGCAACACAAAACAAGATGTTTTGAGGAATGTTATAAAGCAGCAGCCTCTTCTTCCATATTATTATTTTGTTCCTACTATTCATTTCAACAGCTGCTGGTTTCCAACATTCTTCAGAATATATTGTTTTGAACAGAACAGAGAAAAGAAATTCATAATGTTTTTAATCATTTGAGTGCGAGTAAAGGTGAGTTTTGGGGTGAACCATCATAAAGTCAATGGGATATATGCACACAGACTATTAATTTTCAGCCAGGCAGCCTGGTGGCTTCCAGTGAACTGTCTTTCCATTACAAAATTGTCACGTTTAAGATCTGATTTCTTCAAAAATCAGCGATCATCGCTGCCTGTTAGATATACGATATGAAGTGGGTCTCAGATCGGACAAGAAGCACTGCATTAAATTCCATTTCCTCCTGCCATGTCTTTAAAATATGACAGTTTATTTTACCTCTGTATTTTCAGCTCTAGCCAGTTGCTACTAACGGCACTAGTGGTTACAATGGTCTTTCATCTCATTTTATGCTTGACCAACTAAATGAATTCTTAAGTCTATTTAACTGAAAGTATTGTAATTTCATTACAACATGAATTCTGTAAAAACAACCTTGTAAATTGAAAATAGTCACACTAAGCTTTCACCAGAAGTTTATCATTGGCTTTAAAACTTTAGCTGTGCATGGAGCCCATGGCTGCCGGTAAAGTATCTTCTTTAAATGTTCAACAGAACAAGATAATATCATGAGAAACTAGCTGAAGGTGATTAAACCTCAAGCAAAATTTCATTTTATACCTTAAACAACAACATGCTTTCTCGTGTAACACAACTTGACTTAAATTGAGGTAAGGTTGGTTATGTATTCACACATTCGTGTCCCTAGAGTGTTGACTACGCTAATATACTATAAATATACGGTATGAAATGCCTTTAAAACATCAGCACTATTTGAACTGAGGTAAAGTTGGTTTTATACTCGCACATTCAGACTTTCTCCTTAATAATATCGTTTCAGAAAAATATTCTTTGCTAATTCTAAATAGGGAAACAATATTATCAGCCAATGGCTATAGAAAGTACAACATAGTCCACAGTCAATGAAATAGTACTGATGTTGTTTTGAAGTCATACTTGCATGCTATTTCAGACCAAATACACAAAGTAGAGTGGTAAACAATATAAGGAGTGTTCAAATGACTGAAGTCCGAAAATAAAACCAACTTTACCTCAATACTATCTGACTGAGTGTGAACAATGTTGTACTTTGATAGTCATTGGCTGCTAACATGATTTCACTATTTAGAATTAGCCAAAAATACGTGTATGAAAGTATATTATTAAAGAGAAATCTGAATGTAAGATAAATAAAAGCAACTTTACCCCATTTTGACAGCTGATCTCAGAGATGAGACTTACCTTTGCCATTTTGCCAAGCCGTGTACCAGGACAGACTGAGAAACGATGTGAAGAAAACAATCGCAGTGGCAACAGTTCCATGTCTGAGCCTCATCTCATTTCAGCGCCTCTCCGTGCGGCCGCCTCTGGTGCTCTTGATCCCGGCGAGCATACGCGGTTCAGAGGAGCGGACAGGAGGTGACGGGGGCCCGGATCATCTGTTGTCTTCACCGTGGTCCAGTCCTCCTCCACCACCACCACCACCACCACCTTCTCCTCCTCCTCCTCCTCCTCCTCCTCCTCCTCCTCCTCCTCTCGGTCGCTGCTGGAGTCACGAGGCAGCCCAGCGGAACTGATGCATTTCAAGAGAAAGACGTGCAATCCTCATGCCTGCCGTTACTGGAAGAGACATTAAATTAATGAAACACCAATAAGAGAGCATGTATTATTTAATATCAGTTTTTATTTTGCAGACCACAGTGACTGACGGAGTTAAACACATCGCTGTTTAAATATGCATGCAACCTTATTACTTAGAAAATGAATCACTAAGGAACATTCAGAAATACTGCAGAGGAAATGTAAAACGGGGGAGGGGTGATTGGATTAATTAAAACATTAAACGAATTGAAAACACACACAATTGGGGTCTGTAAAATAAACAGAGTTGACTACCTGTCGGAGGACCCTGAAATATGTCAGGCAGGCATGATCAACAGCCACAAGTTCAACACTTCTTACCGTTAACCCTGCTGTTGATCAGCGAAACGTCCCGACCCGATCTCATAAGAAATATCCAGTATAAAACAAGCCAAAACACGATTTGTGATGTTCGTTAAAATGTATATCAGACACAGCGTCCTGCCAAAAGCTTCAACGGTGATGCGATCTCTCAATCAACCTTTGTTGAACACCACACCCACAATGAGCTACGATCGCCCACACAGAACTGTGATTGGCTGGAGTCATCGGGCTCCGTTCATTGTGGCGTTGATTGGCCGGTGTCTGGCTCCTGTTTGGCGCCACACGGTGGACTAAATCCATAACGCACTCCCTCAGTAGTTTAATCACTCAGTCGCTTTGGTACATTTCATTCATTCATTTTCTTTTCGGCTTAGTCCGTTAATTAAACCGGGGTCACCAGAGCGGAATGAACCACCAACTTATCCAGCATATGTTTTACGCAGCAGATGCCCTTCCAGCTGCAACACCACAAGGATATGTGGTAGGGGAGAGCGGGGGACAAAGTAACACTTTTTGGTTTTGGCCAAACAATGAACAAAGTAATGGTGTTAGACAAACCTTTTTTTTTTACCAACACACAAGCCTCTCCTACAAATGAGCACTGGTTGTATGATCGCCGGACCTATGATTTCTGTGCAGTATTGCCAAAAATGCCAGGAGTATAAATGTTACTATTTACCCCACCTGTGTGGTAAGTAGTTGTAGAGAGTAGTTGTGGGTTGTAACACATGCTTACAAAGGCAGATTTTACATAATTAATTTAAATCCAGTTTACTTTAAATAGTAGCTATATTTCCTCAGTACTTAGCTCAATTAATTTTTTTTATTCTACATAGCACAGTGTGTTTATTTATTTATTGGATAAACATATTTGGTTTTATTTGGATTATTCATTATTATACAATGCATTTATTTGCATTATTAGCAATAAAAAATTGTCTATTAAAAATTATTTTCCATTAAAAAACATTTTATTTTAAAAGTTCCCAACATTACACTCAAAATTCAACAATTGTTTTGTTAGTTTAATTGGTGTCCAACAGTGTGTGGTTTAATTTTAACACCCTGTTACACCTAACCCCGCTGTGACATGTTTTCCCCAAAACTGGCTAGCAGTCACTGTGTTTTTTACATCTTTCAAAATGGGCCCATCTTTTAGCCTAGAAGACAGTGATCACAGCAATATAATATTTTACTAACATACTTTCACAGATTTTTGTTTTTTATAAAAAATTATTGACTATAATAAAAAATAATTGTATGCTGCAAAAATGGTTTCTCATGTGTTTCTCATCCTAATTTCGCTGAACTTTTACAATAATTGGCAGGAAGACGTCTGCCAACACTGTGGTGAAAACCTCGGAAGCACGCCATAGTTAACCCTGAGTAAATACCTTAAAACTCTGTGTTACATTTAACCCCGCGTTACTTTGTGCTCCGCGCTCCCCTACATTTCTCAGATCAAAAAATAAATTTTCAAAGCACTAAGTGCATTTCTCAAAACAACACGTACAAATAGCAAAACACCATGGATGACCTGCAAAAGCCAGTCTCTTGCTCAAAACATTACTTCATCTCTCAAAACCAAGTTTCTGTGTCAATGAACGTGTCTGCTGTCAGAATGACAAGTCCTTGTGACCACAGGAGGAGCAAATTCTTCAGCAGGACAGCGCTCCTTCTCATACTTCAGCCTCCACATCAAAGTTCTTGAAAGCAAAGAAGGTCAAGGTGCTCCAGGATTAGCCAGCCCAGTCACCAGAGATGAACATTATTGAGCATGTCTGGGGAAATTCACCATATGTATGTAGACAGATTAAAAAAAATAAATAAATAAAAAATAAAAAATAAAAAAATCCAATGGAGATGTATAGAAAAATGCATTATGACAAAATATTATGACAACTTGTTCAGCCATTTTGCATGTAAAGACTTATGTCATAATCAAATGATTGAATGTTGTGGAGGTGAGACTATTCAACAGAGACCAAATTAATACATTTTGATAAACATGACATAAGGAATTGACAATGTAGGATACATCAGAGAATTGCACATAATCATTTGCATGGATGTACACAAACAGCTGCAACTTGTTCAAAGGAATGAGAAACTGCTTTTCTGATGTGCACAAGAGACATGATGATGTGAAGAGTGAACAGGGGGTTTTGAGAATTTAATTCTGATCTGAGTAATGCACCAATGCAACAAAAAAAAAACTGTAATATGTCACCTTTTAATAAAATAAATAAATAAATGAATAAATAAATAAATAATTGGGTGAATTTATTTGACAGCTGAAAAGTTACGATTCCATAGCTAAAATGGGTTTAGTGTGCAAAACTTCATGAGCAAAGTTTCATGACATGAAGAATATTTAAAAGGATAATTCACCCTAAACTGAAAAATCTCTCTCTTAACCTATGCTTGTTTCCAACCTATTTGATTTTTTCTTTCTTCCGATGAAACAAAAAAGAAAATAATTTAAATAAAGCTGGAAACTGGTAACAATGGTTTGCATTTTCCTCTAGAAAGTCAGTGGTTACTGGCTTTTAGCTTTTTAAAAGTATCTTTTACTGTTCAACAGAGGAAAGAAACTTATAAAGGTGTGCAAACACTTAAGGACAAATAAATATTGAGTAAATATAATTATTTGTAATATGAATTCATATGAATATATTAATAAAATGCTTTGTAGTTTGTCTGTCATAATCATAAATCATAAAACTACTATTAAATAAAATACATCATAAAAATATGATGGATGGACGGACGGACGGACGGACAGACAGACAGACAGATAGATAGGCGGGTGGACAGACAGACAGACAGACAGACAGATAGATAGGCAGATGGATAGATTGATAGACAGACAGACAGACAGACAGACAGATAGACAGACAGACAGATAGATAGATAGATAGATAGATAGATAGATAGATAGATAGATAGATAGATAGATAGATAGATAGATAGATAGATAGATAGATAGATAGATAGATAGATAGACAAATAAACAGATGGACGGACAGACAGATACAGTAGATATTTTAAATACATTTTTAATCTATCAGTTGAGTTTGTCATTGATAAAAGCACTCACACAATAACAGAGGCTCATGATTGAAAGCAGATTGTTTTTTGTTATTTTTTTCCCGCACAGATGTTATTGCTTCCCATATGAAAGAAATGTCATAAAACATTTACCTTCCTGTCAATATTTCTACTATTCATATAGTTATATATCACATAATATATATAACAACAAAAAAGTGAGTTGTCTGTTATATTTAGATGTGCATGTGTGCCATGTTTGCTGTCTGAATGTGGGCACCAGAGGGCATGCAGATTTAATGAATAATTGATTGGTTTATCTGACCTTCACTGTCTGTCACTGATAGCTTGTGCGCCTGATCCTTTAATTTGTTATTATTCCTCATATACCCTTACCAACTAACTGAGTAGAACCTTTTTATTAATGCAAATATCAATCACATGTCAGCAACTCAAATATTTCAACATGCAGATAGGGTTAAGATGATCTGCTGACCTGATTCTCAGAATAGGTGATAAAGGTTATTCAAGTGACTTTGATCCCATGTGGGCTGGTCAGAGAGTATTTCAGAAAGTGCAGATACGCTGAGATTTTCACATACAGCTATCTCTAGAGTTTACAGATAATGGTGTGAAAAAAGAGAGCGAATATATCCAATGAGTGGCAGTTCTGTGGGTGAAAATGTCTTGATGCCAGAGGAGCATGAGAAGATTGATCCTTGATCCTGCAGTTTTGTCAAATTTTAGACCAGTCTCTCACCTACGCTTTTTATCCAAGCTTTTAGAAAAAGTTTTTATACAGCTGCACTCCTTTCTTGAAAGAAATCACATCTTTGAGAAATTCCAATCTGGTTTATTTCACGTTAGAGTACTGAATCTGCTCTGTTAAAAGTTCAAAATGAAATTCTCCTGTCCCTTGATGCTAAAAAATACCTGTGTTGTTAGTCATGCTGGACCTTACTGCTGCATTTGACACTGTGGATCACTCAGTCCTCCTTTCGCGGTTGGCCCACAAGGTTGGGCTTCAGGGGGCTGTCTTAGACTGGTTTAACTCATATTTAACTGGTCACAGTTTCTCAGTTATAGTTGGTGACTTCTCTTCATCTCCTGCCCCTTTGTCCTCTGGTGTGCCTCAGGGATCCATTTTGGGCCCTGTTTAGTCCTCTTTGTACATGCTGCCTTTGGGTTCACTTATTTTAAACCACAATGTCTCTTTTCATCTGTATGCTGTGTGTACTGCTTTATATTTCTGTTACTTATATATTATATTTATTCACTTTTGTTAGTTCGCGTTTGGATTACTGTAATGCACTTTATGTAAGAGTTAACCAGTCATGTCTTCATTGTTTGCAGCTTGTGCAAAATGCTGCTGCTCGCATGTTAACTAACAGTTGGAAAAGTGAACACATTACACCAATTCTGTACTCCCTCCACTGGCTCCCTGTTAAATTTAGAATGGATATAAAACTTTTGATGTTTGTTTTTAATGCCATCAATGGTCTTTCTCCTTCTTATTTTTGCGAAATTTATATTATAAACCACAGGAGAGGGCAAATTCTTCAGCAGGACAGCTTTCCTTCTCATACTTCAGCCTTCACACCAAAGTTCCTGAAAGCAAAGAAGGTCAAAGTGCTCCAGGATTGGCCAGCCCAGTCACCAGACATAAACATTATCAAGCATGTCTGGGATAAGATAGAGGAGGCATTGAAGATGAATTCAAAGAATCTTGATGAACTGTTTCTGCAAGAACACTTTCTTTGCCATTCCAGATGACCTTATTAATAAATTATTTGAGTAACTGCAGAGATGTATGGATGCAGTCCTCCAAGCTCATGGGAGTCATACACAATATTAATTATTTTTCCACTACAACATGACTTTATATTCTATACTGTACATTATTTCTGTTAAGTGACAAGACTTTTGTCTAAGCAAAGTCAGACCTTACTGTCCTAATTAAATAATTAAAAATCAAGGCATGATCCTATTTTATTTGGGTAAAATAAGCGTAATCTAGCAGCTTTTTCCTTTCATATAAGCCACTTCTGATACCAAATCATCAACTAGAAGTCAAGTTATTATTTGTTGTTCTTAAAACTTGGATAGGTAACAAGACTGTTTTTTTTTCTCTCATCTTGAGGTTTAATGTAGAGTTGGTAAATTTAGCTAGTACTGAAGTCCTTTTTAGAGACTAAGCTCTTTGCCGCAGACTGCTTTTATTCATACGCTCATCTCTTCTATATTAACTCTACAGCCAGCAGTTTACTCCTATATTCATCCATTTGTGGTTGTGTAACTAAAAGCAGCACTATCTTAGACATGTGCCAGTGTAATTATTTTTATTCTCTGTTAATTTGAAACAAACTCTTTCATTTCCGTTTCTCTGTTTCACAGAAAAGTTTGCTTTATAAGAACTCGTAGGCTGAAGATAAAGCTGAAATCATTTAAAATAGAGATGATAAATTACAACCCACACAGACCACTTTTTAATTCAGCTTAAGCCAGATACAGTATTACATAAGACAGTTTTTCTGAAGTCTCCTGGCAATATTATTTTAGGCTTAATTATGCATTATATAATCAAATTACTCTAATAAATCCTTTTTGAAATCCACGTCATTTGCTCTTCATTTCACATTAAGAACAAAATTAAAAAGCAAACCACAAAAAAATTGACTTCCACAATACAATATCACTTATTATTTAGAATTTTATTTGAGCAGCTCATGTGAGGAGGTAATGCAAGGCACAAACAGCTATTTGAGATTTTTCATTAAGCCGACGATTACATTATAGTATTAGGTAGTGTAACATACTGTATTAACACACCACACCTCAATTCTGACCATAAACTAAATGCATTAGATGCCATGAACATTAAATTTGCAAGCACATGACTTGTATTTCACACGTCTGCCATTAATGAAAATTCAGACCTTCAATGATATATAGCGTAAAGTGTGAGTTTTAGAGAAAACAGGCTAAAACCTCTACTGCTATTTGGTATATAGTTTTTGTGTGTGTAGTAAAGCATTCAGAATAGAAAGTACATACTTTCGTGAAGGCATAAATGGTGGAAATATTTAATATGAGTGATTTGAATGTTTATGTATAACGAATTAATAACTTTTCTTTCAATGTAACTTTAGTAAGTGTGGAATTATTTAATTAATTAATAATTTTAGACTTTCTTTGAATGAACAATTCATTCATTTAACAAATACTTGAAATTTGTTAAGAACACCCTAATGCAGTGAACTGGCATCACTGCAAAACAACAACAACACCTACAAAAAACACTGTTTGGAAAAACCCAGAGTCGTTCTGAAAACGTACCGCTATACATTTCTGGAGATCGCAAAATACGTCCCAGGAGCTATGTTTTTTTGCAGTCTTTGTTTTTGCGAATCCACCAGAGAGCGCTGTGTACGCTTTTTAAGATCTCAAACCGAGATTCTCTTGGTAGTGTTATTTGCACCTGCTATTCTCATGTAAATCCACCAGAGGCAGCTGTCGACTGAATGAATGATGAAGAGTGTTTTCAAAAGCACCAACTGACCAGCGTCCAATCACTTCCCTAAACCCAACCAACATCAAAAGCAATCCAAAAAAGCCCTTGCTTGATTTTTACCACATTTTCAGATTTTACCACAGTCTCACCCTGTTATTTACTTGTTTATTTTATTTTTTGGCTTCTGTTTTTGTCTTACGCACTTTCTAGAACCATTCTTCGCCAGACTCAAACCCCATTGCCATGATCAACTCCTCTCTGAGTCTCAAGTCCGCCAACGTACACGGCCAGCTACTGGACAAATTGGTAACAGCAGGAAAGCCGTCCTTATGGAGGTAAGCAGTCAACTGGTAAACGAGAAAAGGAACGACGTCATACCGCCCCGTAACATTTGTTTAAAAGACGAAATGTAGCCAAACGTACTTCTGGATACAATATTTGCGATCTCCAAAAATGTATATAGGTTATATGCAACGTTTTCAGAATGAGCCTATGTTGGTTTGGAAGTAGCAAGAAAAGCATAACCACCTTCTGTCCATAATCAGTTCAGCTCTGCTTCTCAAGATAGGATGTTGCCATTTTGGCCTTAGAAAGGTGTCGCTTTGAAATACTCTTCAAGTGGAACGACGGACACCCCACCAAACCAATCCTGAAGCCAAACTTGCTGCAAAACCATCTTCATGAAGAACCACTGATGTCCAGGGGGCCACTTCTTCATGACCGGATGCCTAAACACAGCGAAAACACTCAAATTACTTTTAACAAAACTTTACAAACACACCGCTCACCCTAAGAAAAGATTTTGATATGCTTAATATCAGTGGCATTAGCAGTACCTCTTAGGTATAAAATAAGAGTGCAATTGTAGGTGAAAAAACTTTAATATGACAACCTACTAGTAGGGCCAGACAGAATCTGCGGGCATTCTGTGCAGAATTTTGTAAATAATCTGCAGATTTATGTGAAATGATTGTGCAATGCTAATCCAATTAGATCCACTTCTTTGATAAACACAGCAAGTCATATAATGTATCTACCAAAAGAAACTAATACTTTACAAACTGAACTGTATTGCAAATAAATCAAATGAACATTTTAATATCCATCAATATTACTAAAATTAATATAAAGACTGAATAAATATAAATTTATAAACATTTACAGTAAATAAATAGACTCAATGATGGGAAAAAAATCTGTGGAAATCTGCATATTTCTGCGCTCACAGATTCCGTGTGGGCCTAATAACTGTTTAATTGACCAGAGAAAGCCATCCCAAAATATTTTAAGAATGTTTTAGCACTTTTGAGCTGCAATTATCACATTACTAGCACAGTTCTAGCTTGTTTTTCCGCACATAAGATGTCTAGTATGTTGCTAGCATGTTTTAGCTTGTTGTTAGTGTATACCTTGCACACTAAGCATGTTGCTAACATGAATTGTCACTGAAAGCTGCTTGTTTAGCATGCTGCTTGCATGAATTATCATTAACAAATTTCTAGCACTTCACAAACACATTTAAAGATGCCACTAATATGCCTTAACCTAAAGCTTGCACAAATTAGCATGATTGGCTTTTTAACACATGGCTAAGGCTTTTCCTAACATTGTTTAACCATAAAACCAAGAAATAACACTTACTACCATCTTAAGCATGTTGCCAGCATGTATTTAACATATTTTTAGCCTTTTTACATCATGCTGCTAGCATATTTTCACCATGCTTAAATCAGAAGGCTAGCAGCTTGCTAACACTTAATAATTGTACAACATTGTTCAGTCAAATAAATAGTGGTAATGTTGTTTTGAAGTCACACTTACATGTGATTTTAAGCCAAATATTCAAAGTACTGTGGTCAACAATATAGGAAGCATGTCACAATTTGTCACTGAGAGAATATAAAACCAACTTTACCTCAATTAAAAAAAATACTATAGTAATTTTTAACAAATACTAGGGTGTTTGTGAACCATACTACGATAAAATGTATTATACTGTACATATTATAATACTTTTTGATGAATGCTACAGCTTACTATATTAACTATAGTGAACTGATAAACTGTAATAAATAGTTTAGTATATACACTGACTGCACTATATATACTTGACCAACAGAATCAGACATAGTACACTTCCCAGCTTTGATTTAAAATGTTTTTGTTGCATTCACAGCGTTGTGTATGATTTATATTGTTCATATTACCTGGAGAACATGGCTTCTTTAGCAAAATCAAGCTCCTCTGGTCCTACCTCCACCATCTTACCAGTCAAAGTGAGTCTAGCGCACCTAGGGTCTTCAGGGTCATAAACCTGCTTCCTTTTGAGGAAAATGCACAGGAAAACACATCACTGTACAACACAATTATGTATTCAATGTAATAATAATAATACAATCTATTTTAAGTACCTTTAAAACCACTCAAGGTCACCATACATAAGACACAATAAATAAAAACAATAAATAACCATAAACTGTCAACAAAAAAAACATAAAAAAGCAGTAATTTTAAAAACAGTAATCAAGATAATCTAAACTAAATGAAATAGATAATCTAATCTAAATAAGTAGGTTTAGCAATTCAACAAACCTGCAGAAATCTCCTTCTGCTTCAGAGAAGGTTAAGGAAGCAAAAGGGAAGCTGCGGAGATCAGTTACAGTGTTGTCCATTGGCGTGACATAGAAATAAGGAACACCAGTGCTGTTGTCTGCTGGACCGTCGCTGACTGAGAAGATGTTGCCAAATGGAAGTCCTCTAATCTAAAAAGACAAGGTATAAACAGCACCCTAAAATAAGCAAAACGTTTAAACTTTGTTATGATCCCTAAAGAGTGCAAAACCCTTAAAGGGATAGTTCCCCAAAAAATGAAAGTTCTGTGATAGATTTGATAGGTTTGAATTCAGTTGTTCTGCTTAACACAAAAGAAGATATTTTGAAGAATGTTGTAAACCGGTTACCTTTGACATCCAAAGTAGGAAAATAAATACTATCGAAGTCAATGGTTACCGGTTTACAACGTTCTTCAATAAATTCTTTTATAATGTGACCTGCATGTGCTGCAGCAGGAAAAGGAACAAACAGGGTCAAAAAGGTTCAGCGGGGTCTATGAGGTCCACCTGTGCCTCAGTGTTGACAATGACTGCTTATTCAAAGCCGTTTGTATTGGAATTGTGACATGTGAGAAAGAATAAATGAATATTCTATTATGTATTTATTTATCTATTCATTTATATTTTGTATATGTGGCCTATATTTCAAACTTTTTGGCGAAAATAAAGACTGACAAAAAACCGTCACTTCATTTACACAACACAAATTAATATTTATATATCAGAGGTTACAGATGTTAAAATCATGCAATAACCTTAAATGACACTCCAGGGTTGAACTTTTGCATTTCCAGATATTTAACTGAGCGGCCTATATAGCGTTAAAAACAGATAAAATAGTGTCAACATTCAAAGGATGTTTTTTCATTTTAAAAGATTAACAATCATGTCATTTATCTCCACAAATCATAGTTTCAGTCATGGTTTTATAGTAGTAACACTAACGAGAACCACTGGCAGGGGTATTCATATGATATATTAAAAAATATATTAAATGTGTAATATGATTAAATGTATGCACTTTTATTTGTACTAAATGTCTTTATTTTTGCTCTTTATTGCAAATGTAATAGAACACAAAAAATAAAGCGTAATTTTTCTTCAATAGTGAGGTTGTAATATTTATAGTCACAGTACTGTACTAAAAAATATATATATATATATATATATATATATATATATATATATATATATATATATATATATATATATATATATATATAATGTGTTAACATTTACTAATGAGCAATTACAGTGTTATTGATGTGACAGTATTGTAAAAATAAATGTATTGTTCATGTTAGTACATTTACTAACATTAACTAATGCAACCTATTGTAAAGTGTTACTGAAAAATATATAGATTTTAATAGAAACTATAATGGTTTTTGGGTTTCTGGTAGTATTTTTGGCACCCATTGGTGGCATATTTAAAATATCCAAATGGAAATATGTCCCAAAACACACTAAACCATTAAATGTACTTTTTTAATAGTTAAACTTTGATGGCTTGCAATGTTTTGAGGTATTTTTAGTGGAAATGGTCTATTTTGTCTTTTCAGCTGGCTGGGTGAAATAAATGTTATTATATTAGTAATATTGCATTTGCAGCGTGTTGATGCCAGCATATGTAGAGCTGAATGGCACCAGTGCCAATGCTTTCAAATGTAAGTATATAAGTCCGAAGCGCTGGTTTGTTTTTGTTTGTTTTTTTGTTTGTTGACAGCTGAAAGAGCTGCACAAAAAACATATCACTAAACGGGCACTCGGGGAGAACGACAGGGCGGTCAACATCGCATCATCACCTGCTCCAGCGTGGAGAGGGTCGACAGGAGCCCCCAGTCCCCCTGATGCGCCATGTATCGCGCGACTCTAGCTGTCTCCTCGTGTGGAGGCGGTGGCGTCGGGATGCTGGACGGCACTTTCACCTCCTCCATCCGATATGAGAACACGCGGGACGCGGACGACACATCCTCGCCTTTCGAAATCTGCTCGGGCTTCTTCTCGGCCCCTTCCCGGTACACCGAGGACGGGTAGGACTGTTTCCAGATGCCAATGTTGTCGACGAGCACAGCGGGCGCCTCGTCCGAGTGAGTGTCCAGCTCCTCTTCCGCCGCGTCCCCGGTAACAGCCCATGACACTGAGCTCCTGATGGTGTAGCTCTCGCAAACACAGAAGAGTGCCGTTAACGCAGTAACGAGAAGCATAGTGCTGTATACATTCATGAGCACCGAGCCCGTTCAGACTGCATGTTTATTTCGCAACTACAGTACAGACACAGTATGGCGTTACATGATACTGAACAGAAAGTTTGTTGGCTCCGAAACAGCGGCGCCGTCTGGACCGCCTGACAACTGCAGTTATTTCTAAACTGGGTTCAGATATGATATTGTGATGGTGATTTCAAGATTTGGATATTAAAAGTACAACAAAGTATTTGCAGAAATAAAATCAAAGAAACGAACGAACAAAAAAATATTTATTTTGTTAGCTATTTGTAGTATATGTACATATTGTATTGTAACCTTCACAGTCACCATTCAATATAAAATACAAAATAAAAAGGTGGTGTTTTGGTATAAAATACATTTTTAAAACTCAATATTGAAACCCAAACATAAGGACTGAATTTAAAGAGTTTTATAAATCGATTTTGGTATTAATTGTTGTATGTCAGTACAAAATATTGCCATGTATCGATTGTTTGTGTTCTGGGGCATTTTGATGATAATCTCACATAAAAATACATGTATTATATACTGTAAAAAAACAGTTCATTTTGATTTATATTATTATTTATTAAAATCGCTATTGATTGTGTTCAGTTAATACAAAAAATAAACAAAAAAAATTATTAAAATGAATGTAGAATAATAATATTAATGTATTCATTGTATTGAATAATTGCAAATAAATAAAATATTATGGATCTATGTGTTGGTAATTTGCTATACCAAATGTGCTCTTTTTAATAACACCACAAAATAAATATATGGGAGCCTGAATTCATATTATTGATAGTACAATGCACATAAAAAAATTAATACTTAAAATAAACAAGTAATTTTAAAAATGATTGAATTGAGTTAATACAAACATGAATGCAAGTCTGAAATTCGGCATTTCAAAATAGGTAAAAAAAAAAAAAAGCATCTTTATTTTTAAATAATACATTTTTTTAGTTGTTGTTGTATTTTTATGTATGCATTTTTATGATGAAGGGAGAGGTTCTGGCACTTCTCCTGTTTAACGTTTATATGCTCCCACTGAGCCGAATAATGACAAAGAACCAAATCTCCTACCACAGCTATGCTGATGACACTCAGATCTACTTAGCCTTATTGCATAATAACTTCTGCCCCCTTGACATCCTCTGCCAAAGCATTGATTAAATTAACAGTTGGATGTGCCAAAACTTTCTTGAGTTAAACAAGGAGAAAACTGAAGTCATTGCAATTGGCAACAGAGATGAGGTTCTCAAGATTAATGGCTCTAAGGGCCAAACAACAAAAAATAAGGTAAAAAATCATGGTGTGATTCTGGAGTCAGATCTGAGATTCAATAGTCATGTCAAAGCAGTTAGTAAATCAGCATACTATCATCTCAAAAACATTGCAAGAATTAGATGCTTTGTTTCCAGTGAGGACTTAGAGAAACGTTCATGCTTTTATCACCAGCAGGGTGGATTACTGTAACGGACTCCTTACTGGCCTTCCCAAAAAAGACAGCCAGATCATTTCAGCTCATCTAGAAAGTGTGGCCAGAATTCTAACCAGAACCAGGAAATCAGAGCACATCACACCTGTCCTCAGGTCTTTACACTGGCTCCCAGTTACATTCAGAATAGATTTTAAAGTATTATTACTGGTCTATAAATCACTAAATGGCCTAGGACCTCAATACATCACAGATATGCTCACTAAATACAAACCTAACAGATCACACAGATCTTTAGGATCAAGTAAATTAGAAATTCCAAGAGTTCATTCAAAGCAGGCTGAATTGGCTTTCAGAAACTACGCCCCTCGCCGCTGGAATCAGCTTCCAAAAATGATCAGATGTGCTCCAACTTTAGGCACATTCAAATCAAGACTGAAAACACATCTGTTTAGCTGTGCCTTTACTGAATAAGCACTGTGCTACGTTTGACAGATTCATTGTTTTATAAACTGTTTTAACACATTTTAATCTGTTTTTAATCATTTGTTTTTATTTTCTTATACTTGTCTCTTTTATACCTGCTAAGCACTTTGAATTACCACTGTGTATGAAATGTGCTATATAAATAAACTTGCCTTGCCTTGCCATAAACTACAAATCACAGGTCTCATATTTAGTGTGATGAATTTATTTAAGATGAGTATTTTCAAAAGCAAGCTGACCATAATTTGATATTTCAAAGTACATGATATTCTTTACAGTCACATAATTTAACATAAGAGAAATCTTTAAACCTAATAGGTGTCAGAGAATCAACAGGTCATACAATGATTCAATACATAAAAACCCACGGATGGAATCACGGAAATAAATAAAACACATAATTAGAAAAGGAATAATCATATTCAATTAAATTAATACTCAGACAACAAGAAAAAATACAAGAAAAGGTAAACCTGAGAAACACTGAGCAATATATTATACAGGAACAAATATATAGATTTGGGTAAAACATATACAGTAGCATCAGTTTCTATTCCTGAGATCTCACTCAGGACACTTTTGTTTGAGTGTGAACCTGAATTCCTTTCACCTTCATCTCTAAGAGTTACACTGTTGTGTTGTGCTGTATTGTGGCACTTTTACAAAACACATCACCAGCAGGATATTTACTTACATATTTGTTTTCTGTTACTGATGCTTACACATGACAATCAAAAGATTGGAATAATTCAGTAAGATGTGTAATGTTTTTGAAAAAAAGTCTCTCATCTCATACTGCATTTATTTGATCAAAAATACAATACAAACAGTTAAATATCTATCTTTACAATTAAACTAACTGTATTTAACTGCATTAACTGCTGTATTTAACTGCTGTATTTTCTTTGATACACAACTGACTTTTACTTCAAGGTCAAATGAAACTTCAGAAATCAGTCTAATGTGTTGATTTGCTGTTCAAAAACATTTCTCATTAGCAATGTTAAAACTGTTCAACCAAGGCTCATTATGGATACGTACCCAGGCCTACATTTCTGGGAACTGCCAAATATGGAACTGGAGGTACGTTTGTTCGCAGTTTTTGGTATTGCAAATCCACCAGAGACCACTGTGTACAATTTTTGATGATCACAAATTCCTCTCGCGCCTCCTCTTCTCGCAAAAATCCACAGGAGGGTGCAATTTACACTTCAGCCAACCAGGCCAGCCTGCTGTCAACTTACTGACCCACTCACCCCTTCCTTAAACCCAACTGATAGTGTTTTTAAAAAGCAATCCAGAAAAAGAAAAGCAGTCGAGTGATTTCACCATATTTTCAGTTTTCAGAAACATTTTCAGAAATGTTTTTTATTTACTTCTTGCTTTTGTTTTGCTTAGTATCTGGAACTGCTCTTCGCCAGACTCAAATCTTGTAATTGCGGTCAACTCAGCTCAACGTCCCAAGTCCATCTCCATACGTGGTGAGTGACTGAGCAAACTTGTAGCACCGGAAAAGCCATCAACATAGAGGTAAGCGGTAAGCTGGTTGTGCTAAAAGGAACAGAAGTCGTCGGCGGCCTCATATCGTCCTGTAGCATTCATTTTAAAAACAAAATGCAGCCATACATACCTCTGGCTACATAATTTGAGCTATCAAGAAATGTAGACAGGGGTACGTATCCACAATAAACCTGTGTTTCAAATGTTTGTGCGGTTCAACAGTACAGAAAAAACAGAGTGAGTAAATTATGACAGAATGTTTATTCTTGGGTGAACTATCCCTTTAAATTGTAAAAATACAATTGATCAAATGAATGCTTTCTCTCTGAGCAGAAGAAACTTCATTGGAAAAATAAAAAATATATATGTTTGGTTAATGCATTCATAATTCACAAGGAGAGAATGCAAGCAACATACAGTACAGTAAATAGGTAAACCTAAAGGGGTAGTTCACCCAACAATGAAAATTCCACTCAAGTGCTTCTAAACATATATGAACTTCTTTCTTCTGTTGAACACAAAACAAGATATTCTGAGGAATGTTGGAGAAAAAACAGCCTTTGACATCCATCAGAAGAACAGAAAATATCGAAGTCAATGGCTGGTATTTTTTAACATTCTTAGGTATATCTTTGTGTTCAATAGAAGAAAGAAACATGAGTAAAGGGATGAGTAAATGATGTCAGAATTATCTTTTTTTGGTGAACTGTCCCTTTAAGAGATTCAGTGACTGACAAATGTGTGACTGTCCCTCAGTAATACACAAATTCTGGTTCACTTCCAGAATGCACCGCTTTAAAGTCCAAGTAAAAGTGATTTACAATGTTCATTTTCCTAGCGCACATTGTCATTCTTTAGGTGAATAATTAATTAATGCAAGTTATTCCATTAAAAAAAAAGTTTGTTGTGATAATCTTTAATTAAAGAATGGCCATTTTTCCCTGTTTGGAGTGGTGGTCCTTCTGTTGACGTCAGTTTGATGCTTCACTCTTAATATTCTTAACCACGCCCCTCTTACCATTAATTTGCTATGAGGGAATGACGCACAAAAAGAAAGCTCTGCTCCCTACATTAACATACTGAAATAAAAGTCTCAACAACTTCTGGTTTATGCTGACATTAACATTAACTTAACATCTGCTGAGCTTCATATGGAGCAAACCACTGTCACTTTAAATCCACGTTTAACATGAAAAGCCCTTCAAACTTACAAACCGTATGCACAGACTCATCATCCAACCCCAGATTTAACCTCTGTCACCTTTAGTCCATAGTCATATCACTCCATGCCAATGATTTCCTCTTGGCGAGCTCCATCCAGGACGGTTGCCCACTGTCCCGCGCTGACTGCAGAGGAGATGATGATGGTGAGGATGATGGCGATTTCTGCTGCCCCTTTTCCTCTCTTTCTGCTGACCTCACAGGAATAGAAGACACTGATGCTTCTGGAAACATCAACACCAAGTATGAGCGTACATTTAAACTGTAGCTGGCATATAAAATCTCATACAATGTTGCTCACTTACGCGATGACAAACTTGAGTCAGGTCCCGTTCCGGACACCTTTGAGAACGACGATCGGAGAGGACGGTCGGAGACTGCTGTGCTTCGGGACTCTGATGAGCTTTTCTGATCAATATTCTGGTGAAATCAGTAAAATAATCTACAATGTTCACCAAACAAAACACCACATGCAGAATAATATGTGCAAATATGCTAAGGCTGCAAATGTCCACTCCAGAAATCATAGACTTTTGGGTTAGTTAATTGATTTATAGCTTTATATTATTAAAGGTCCTATGAAATTAAAATCAAGTTTTTTAGGTGTTAGTATCAGTATTGTTAGTCTTTAGAATATCATAATGTAGTGTGCTCCAAAACAGTGACAAAATTCACATTTAGAAGACATAAAACTGACAAATGTGGATCAATGGCTTTCTTGACCAATCAAATGCTCTCTAGAATATGACATGCCTTCAAGACGCTTCTCATCTGCTTTTCCGTTGATGCACTTGAGCTCAACCACTCTAACTGGCAGAGCTGTGATAAAACAAAACACCATTGGCTGTTTTTAAAAAGGGGGAGGAGCTACACGATGTCCCACCCACTCTTAGTATTTCGGTTGAGATTACATCAAACATTGAATAAAAAAAAGCATATTTCAAAGCACTTCACTGGACCTTTAATAGTAACTTTAGTTTAAGTACCATTTCTTATTATTGACTTGGGGTTTGTTAGTTGCCTATTATAAAGATATTGGTTGTTTATTAGTACTTATAAAAGTACATAATCTGTATAATCATTTTCTACATCGCTAATCTTACTACTACTGCCTTAATAACTAATAATAAGCAGAAAAACACCAGTTTATTGAGTCAAAGTCATAGTTAATAGTTTATCAATAGGGAGAATTGCATCTTAAAATAAAGCGTGATCTTATTCATTAAATTTTAAACAACTTTGAGGCTGTTGTGAGAAATGTCTAATTAATAAGATCAGATCAAATCAAAATGGGAACATTTTTAACTTTCATGAGATGTTTTTTTTTTTAAATTGATGTTTTTTTTGAAAATTTACATTTTTATGCAAACTCTAATGAAGGAGGTCTGTTTATTGATAACTGGCATTTACATTGGCTAAATCAGTAAAGAGAAATACTATTGCAGTGATATAATGTCGAGCATACAAGTGTATACAGTTTTTCTACAATAATTACCAGTCTAAATTGAGATTAAGAGCATGTTAAACAAAAGTGAAAGAGAACAGAACACAAAAGAAAACATGGATGAATCGCTCCATGGTACATAAAAAATAGCTGAAGTTTACTAGCCAGAGCGAATTTTCCAGAAAGTTCACTGTAAAAAAAAGTGATTAGCTACTTTACTAAACCCATTGCCCTAAAACTATCAAGTAAATGATCTTTGTGCATATTTTAAAAGTTCCAAGTTCCACTGACACACAAAAGATAAAAAACAAAAGCATTTTTATTCAACAAAATAGATAAATAATTCACTGAGTTAAAGCTTTTATTAATCAGAGTAACTTGGAACTGTTAAGTTGATTAAAACAGGTTTACTCACTTTTTAAAGTAAAGTCAACAAAACTGCTTTTTAAGCAAAATGTTTACTCACTTTTTAGGTAAAATCCCACATGGAAAAATGTCAAAACCATGTGTTTCATATGGTGGCAGAGAGCGCTTTACATGCTGCAATTTAAAGGTGCTGTGTGTAAGTTTTTGACTCTTCTAACGCATTAAAATACCATAATATGTTTGCAGATATTTGTGAAACATGCCAAGTGAACATAATTGTTTATCTGAAAAACAATGCTAAAGTCAGTTTTTAAGTTCAAGTGTTTTTTGGTTCAAGAGTTCATACTTAGATAATGCTTGACTATGTTAGCAGGTTTGGCATACTGTAAGAGAACCCTGAGCTCAGAATTAGATGAGCCCAAGGCTCCAGCCTGGTCAATAAGCATTAGGAGGGATACGAGATCGGGTAGTTCTCGAGAGCTCCCATAATTTGTTTAGCCTATACCTTAATTAATAGGATGGCTCTATAAGAATTGACCGCCCACCATGCCAGTGTGTACGCATTAAGTGATTGTGACTGTTACTATATTTAATTCACTTGAGTCGCATGTCTTTAGACTGAGAGAGGAAACCGGAGTACCCAGGGAAAACCCACAAACTCAGGGAGAACATGTTAACTGCAGAACATGTTAAAGCAGTGCTAGCCACTGAGCCACCTTGTCGCCCGATCTTAGAATTGAGGAGGAGGGAGAAGAGATGGATGGGGGAGGTCTTTCAAAAAAAGATAGGGATATTTATGTTAAATTTGGAATGATACAATTGGCTAGCTAACGATTAGCGATAGGGACCAGCTGCGGTCAGTCATATCATGTGCTCCTCTCGAAATTAATTTGTAAAACTTCATTTATTTTACTTTGAAAATGTGCTTTCCGTGTCGGAATGTCTGTCTTTGTTTTGGTCCCTTTAACCAGCCCAATGCCAATTTCCCCAATTATAGATTACCACCCTGGGTTGCCTTGATGGAAAACAGTGTATTTTATTCATTCACAGTCAGGAAGGCTCTTGAAGTATGTGTCCGCAACTGAAATGTGACCTCCGGTGGACAGGAGCAGACTCCAAAATGAGATGTAGATTCAGAGTTCCACATGAGGTGGTTATTAATTAGCAAATAATATAAACATTACAAATGCAAACATTAAGTGAGCAGGTTACATTGTAACCCTGTGTCCTAACAACCTGCTACGTGACAAGATTTGTAGTGATAAGCAATTTGGCTGTTTGCACCAGACGAAACACGACAGAAATTTAAAAACAGCCATTCAGAAGCACAGAATCCATGTGCACTCACTGCACTACAATGAAATGGTAAGGTTTATAATCTAATGGATACATATTAAACCTCTTTAACATTATTAAATGTAGACGCTGAATCACTGATATGTGTTAGCTTCCACTGTGTTAGTTTTAAAGTTCAATTTCAAACAATTTGTTTTACTTTCAAGATCTGAGGTAAATGATCTGCTGCTGCTTTCAGTAGTACAGCAATAAATGTCATGTAAAATGGCAATCAAACTCGCATTGTTAGCATTTAACAGTTAATAAATCACATGAGGTGTACCTGAGGTGATCATTGTCAGTTTTCTGTTGTTCAGCTGCAAGAAATAGAAGCCGTTTCTAAAGTATAAGTTTCAGGTGTTGGTTAGAACAAAAACTTCTTTTAATATGGAAAATATTCCTTCTACAATGTGCTGTTGCTATTATTTAGAACACGACTTAAACCAGTCTTAAATTAGCCTTTAGCTTGATAGTCAGGCACACTCCTGTTGATGTCGTGAATCTGGCAACCTGCACTTGCGTGTTTGATCCAGAAGTGCAATACCTAGTTCAACCACTGCGTGTCATACTTACATACTGCACCTTTAAAAAAACACAGGCAATTACAAAAAATGCCAGCAAATTAAGAAAAGATCCTCATCAGCTTGACAGCATACGTGTTACTCAGAACGCAAACACATAAAAAAACACCTTAAGTTAATCTCTCTCTACCACCGTAGTTTCATGTGTGATTTTAACATGTGAAGCTAATTTTTTTTTCCTAAGAATTGATTTTGTTTGAAAATTATATATGATTAAAGAAATCAAGTGTGCTTGAATGTTAAATGATACCTTAGTTGCGGTAGTTGTTGGGTTCTCCCATCGCTGCACCAGTGAGCTCTTGTTTCCTAATCCTGTGGCCCACACTGGTCTGCCATCTTCAGGTTCAGACCCCTTCCCCTGAAGCACAGATGCCCTGTCAGCTTTTCCTGAGATTACGGTGGGCTCTCCCTCCTCATTCAGAGGCTTTTTCTTCAGGACAGTACTGGCAGAGTGTTGGGAGTCTAAGTGGGATGTTACCTTTGGGCTTGAGAATAAATGTGGGGGACCAGGGGGAGTTGTGGGATGCTGTATAGCTTGTGAGGGGGTCTGTGATGCTGCTCGAAATGGCGAGGACTGCTGGATGGGTGGTGTCTGTGTTGGCTGTTTGGATGCATGTACGTTCGATGTGCTTGTAACCGAACACTGAGTTGGTTTTACTGTTGAATTACAACCTTGAGCTTTAGACTGAAACTGAACATCTTTTGTACTGTCAATTAGAGGCTGAGTAGTGGTTGAACTTGCTGAAGGTTGGCTTGTTCTAGTTTGAGTCTGTACTGGTGTGAACTGAGTGTTAGATTGTGTGGATCTTCCGCAGTGCTGTGCAAAAGGTGGTTGTTTTGTTTCTGTGGGTTTGGGTTGAGGTTGTGTAGCTGTTGGCTGGCTTGTTATGTTCTGAGTGGTTTTGGGGTTGGCTTGTGAAGGAGATGATTGGGTTTGTGTTGTGCTCGAGGTTGTTGGTCGTGATTGCAAGCTTGGAAACTCTGGCAGTCTACTGGTGAAGAGCTGTTGGAGACTTCTAGTCTTCTCTCTGGCCATATCCATCCAGGACACCTCTGAAGCTGTGGATGTTGGAATCGTCTCCTGAGAGGACACAGCTGGGGTCTCAACTGGAGGCAAGTCTGTACCTTCTTTGGGGGGAGAAGGTACAATCTTAGTGTCTGATGTTGAGGGCTGAGGAGGTTCTGAAAAAAAGGATGAGAATATTTATTTATCTATCAGAAAAAAAAACATGTAATTTTGGGCAAAGCTGTCTACTTGCACAAGTAAACTTCCTTTGATGCAAATGTATTTATTCAGCTGCGCCACAACCATTATAAAGGCTATTCAGAAAACAGACATCACTGCATACCAATGTAGCCTGACTGCCAAATAAATCACTCTTAAGGCTAATTCACACTGCACTGACAAATACAGACCAGAAGTCGACAATTACCAGACTTAATTATGTCACTTCACTGACATTTCAACACCCACAGAGTTTTAAAACATGCCTACTGATCGTGTAATCACCAATGGTAGTCGAAATGTGTTTCGGAGCCAAAATGAACTTGACAAAAAAGTTTTCTTTGGTGAGCTGTTCTGAACTTTATTTGTCTGAAGTGACATCATTTCAATTAGTTTTTCGATTTTGTTTGAAGTATACAGAGGCCTTATAATAATTGTTAATACATTTAGGAATGCATGCTTTCATTTTCCTTCAGCTTAGTCTCCATTTCAGAGGTTGACACAGACGAATGAACCACCAACTATTCCAGCATATGTTTTACACAGCAGATGCCCTTCCAGCTGCAACCCAGTACTGGGAAACACCCATACACGCTCATTCTCTCACACACACACACACTCATACACTACGGACAATTATAAATAAACACAAACCAATGGCAACAGATGTCAAGCATTGTTAATACACTTAGGCCCAAACCCAATTCTATTTTTGTGCCCTTACCCCTACCCCTTCCCCTTGGCCCTTGAAGCTCAAAATTTACCCAGGAAATGGGACACCACTACAACACCTGCACACGTAAGCTTCTGTAGCCAAAACAAATTCCTTGTGTGTGTGAAGCACACTTGGCAATAAAACTGATTCTGATTCTGATTCAGGTATAATAAACAGAGATCTACGAGCACAATCTGCCATTTGTTTACTGATTTTAATGTGAATACAGAGTCAGACATGCACAGTTAAACATTTGCTTAATGCAGGTTTTATAAGCTATACCTCACACAAACACAGACTGTTTCTTGGTATGACCTGGAACATCATCCTCTATAAGATATGTAGCTGCTCAAATTCATCATAATTGCAAACTAAATAGGCCAGAAGATTAATCTTCAGGTACCTTGGGAAACCACAAAAAGAAACTCACCAGTCGGTTTGAGGAAGCCAGCTCTCTCTTTGTCTCTACTGAAAGAACTCGAGGCCTGGACTAAGATTGTAGAGCCATTGGTTTGGAGAGTAGGGTCTTTGTGTTTGGCATGCACTCTTATGGCCCCTGTGCCAATGCGTTGGGCCTCAGATTCAGCACAGCTGGTTGAATCAGATTGTGAGGTCACAGATGGAGCTTCTGGAAAGGTTTCAAAGCTGTAGCGTTTTGCCTTATCTTCTGACTGAGCTTTGTCTAATCGAAACTTAAGAGAAAGAGAGGTAGAGCGAAGTTTCACTCCAAATGCATTTGTAGACTCTTTCACTTTGCCTGCCATGGCATCTTCCACCACATTCTCGTCTGCCTCTTTGGCAGCCTCCACCTCATGTAAACCTTGCTCGGTAGCCTCTACCCTGATCTCCTGCTTCTCATAGATCTGAATCTCCTCCACATTCTGGGGCTTTGAAAGGTCCATGGACTTTGGTGGTATCACAGAATCAGAGTATCCTTTGTCTTCCTTCTTAGACGATTGTGGCAAGTTAACACACGGGTCTTTTATTGCTTTCTCAACTTGTGAACCTACTTGCCAGTCTGTCTTGAATTTCAAAGTTGGTTTGTTAGCTTCGGTGGCTTCCTTTTTCAGTCCATCTTGTCCAACTACACCAGTGAAGCTTCCAGTCCTCTGGCGCTCTTGATTCTTGTCTGAAGAGACACTGAATGATCCAGACACAGTTCTCTGGCGCTTTATAGTTTCTGTTTGAGTGGCATCCTGACTGACAGCTGACACTGGGATGACTGGAGGAAGAGTCTTGAACTCCGGTTTGTCATCTGTTGAAGGTACATATCTTCTGAAAGATGATGGTCTCAGATTTACTCCACAAATTACATTGGGTGGAGCATAAGTAGAGCTTTCAATATTTACTGGACTCTGAACACTATATTTGCTCAATATGTCCAGTTGGTTTTGTACTGGCACAGTATTAGTCTTCTTCTCATCTTTCACAGGATTTAGTTCAGGTGTAGTTGACACAGCTGGTCTTACAGTTGACACTGGGTTACTTTGGTTGCTTTTGAGTAGTTTAGAGCTGCTGAATGTCTCACTCTCTTCTTTTCCCTTTCTGTCAATTGGCACCACTGGAATAGGTGGTTTTTCTACTAGTGGCTCAGCTGGAGACATGTCTTTTGGGCTAGGACTCCTCGTAGGAGATGTGGACAGGATTTTACTCACAAGTTCCGGTTCAGATGAAATTTGTCTTGCATCTTCAGCAGTCAGCAAAGACATTAAAGGTGAAATTAGAAGGCTCTTGGCTGGCATAGCTGTAAGCTTCTCCCCTGGACGTAATACTTGAGAGGAATATGACCGAGCGCGAGGTATCTCTTTTACAAGAGCCACCCCCTCCTCTTCCTGCCTTGTAGCAACTGACTGGTCCAGATTGTTCAGACTCTCAGACCGTGTTCTGCTTGTATCCTGCATAAGAGGGACATGGTGAGATGGGAAAAAATATATCAAACGTATATATCAAAATATATCATGAGAAAACTCAAGACTTCCTTGTCAGTTCAAACCAAGCTTCCAAAATTACTTGTTTCAGATTGTGTGTCGTTATTATGTAATAAAATAAAGACTTCTTCTGCTGAAGAAAGAGTAATGTAGTAGGATGTAAATACAATAAACACAAGCACAGCATTATTTCAGGAACAAAAATATTGAATCCTCAGTGGGTTTGGTAGACAGCTTTCCTTTTCCTTTCTTGTTTTTCTAACATTGTATCTACTCCAGATGTTACTGTTTTACCAAACCATTTTCCCAATGTCGGTAGTTTTTATTGTTCTGTTGATTTATACTCTACAACTGTGTTTTACTTCTGGTGATAGCATTTTACCTTCAGTATTAATTTTCATACATTTTTGAACACTATCTTTTACCGAACAAACAAAATGTGTAAGAATTGTGTAGGTCATTTATTTGCAATAAAAATTCTAAATCAATTTGGGAATTCCTTGTTTACAGGTTTAGTAGAGGTCATAAAAAGACTCACTGTAGTGGTCAGCCTCTTGTTTTTGGCACTAGCCCTTTGGTTCTTGGGTTTGAGAGACATTCGGTGGCGGGCAGCAGAATTATCCAGGAGGGAAACGACTTGTGGAGGAGTGCTGAAGTCTACCTTTGACCCTGGTGCCTGTGGGGAAAGGGGTGTTGGGCTGATCGACTGAGGAGAGAGAGGCTGTGAAGAGGCCTGGAAGGGGAAGAGGAGCACACTTTTAAAACTACAACATTTTACACTAAATAAACCATTCAGATTTAGGTCATAAATAAGATGTATGATTGACAGGCTTAATGTAAACAGCATGATGAAATGACATGAGGCTACCTGTTCTTCCTCCTCACTTCCTGTTCCAGCTAAGCTCAAAGTGCTACTGTTCTTGGGAGGGAGGGAATACTGCAAACATAACGATGTGGACGTTTACACCATATTTAGCTAACACCCAAGCTATTTTTGCTAAAATATGCTGAAAGACACATTTTGAACATATGGAGACACCAAATGAGTCACACAAATGTATGCAGGTGAAATTGAAAGATGATATTAGCTGAAAACATGCAATTATCACCACAACACATACAGTATATATGAGCTTAGGATGTTGCTGATGTCTTTTAGTACAAGCACCTTGTTCGATATGCTCATGTACAGTACATCACTGTGGGAAACTTCAGGTGGGCTACGAGGAAGACCATCATCTTCTGAATTTCTACCTGCATCTTCACGATGTTTACCAGGCAACAGCAGAGGAGGAGGACCTAAGTGCATCTTCTGCTGCTGGAGTTTCATCTGATCAGCCGGGAGAAAAAAAAAAAGATCAGCTAAAGAATTAATTCACGCAAAATAAAAATTCTGTTATTAATTACTCAACCTGCTATTCCAATAACCTGAGATCCAAACCAAAATTATTTTCAAAACATTCCATGTGACTTCAGTGGTTCAACTGTAACCATACCACACTCTATGAATTCTTGGACTTTTGGGAGAAAAAAACCCTGTAAAAAGACTTTGTTCACTAGTGTTTTTCATGTCAGCTCAGGGTGTGCATTCACTACAGAAAATTAACGCTTGCTTGTTGCTCTGCTGACTATAATAGCAATACATCGTACAGCCCTGTGTAAGCATGCACCCTGACCTAATAAATAAAACAAGACACAGGTGAACATAGTCATATTTACAGTTTACATACTTTTTTGGAGTTTTGTATACTTACAGTTGAAGTCACATGCATAGTTTTGGACCATTGATAGTGTTGGGGGTAACGTGTTATAAGTAATGCACGTTACGTAATAATATTACTTTTCCAACGTAACGAGTAATATAATACATTACTTTTAAAAATAAGTCATATTATTGGAGTTAGTTTTAAGTTACATTTCACCTTGCTTAATTGGCTTTTACAAAATAATATACTGCGAAATAAAAATGAACTTAGTCAGGTTGAATCACACACTCAATGAAAAAGCGTGCTGTGAGGGAACAGACTGTCGACTCGTACTCATCATCATCATCAGGTCTCCTTTTTCACAGCAGATGAGTCAGTGTACTGTTCTACTAACTGAATATTTAAGGATATGGCTTTATTTCGAGTCAGTGGGAGTATGCAGTATGTTAGTACTTAATGAAAACACAAACCGTTTCATGACAACTTCGTTTAATTTAATAAACTGGCCCAACCGGTTTAGGCAAGGCAAGGCAAGGGAAGTTTATTTACATAGCACATTTCATACACAGTGGCATTTCAAAGTGCTTTACACAAACAGGAATAAAAGAAACAAGTATAAGAAAAATAAAAACAAATAATAAAAATGGTTAAAAAAATAAAAATAAATAAATAAATAAGCATAAAAACAGATAAAATGTGTTATAAAAGAATGAAAAAGAAGAGAAAAATAGAATAGTGCGATCTGTCGGACGTACACAGTGCTCATTCAGTAAAGGCACAGCTAAACACATGTGTTTTCAGTCTTGATTTGAATGTGCCTAATGTTGGAGCACATCTGATCATTTCTGGAAGCTGATTCCAGCAGCGAGGGGCATAGTAGCTGAATGCTGATTCACCCTGCTTTGAATGAACTCTTGGAATTTCTAGTTTATTTGATCCTAAAGATCTGAGTGATCTGTTGGGTTTGTATTCAGTGAGCATATCTGTAATGTATTGAGGTCCTAGGCCATTTAGTGATTTATAGACCAGTAATAATACTTTAAAATCTATTCTAAATGTAACTGGGAGCCAGTGTAAAGACCTGAGGACAGGTGTGATGTGCTCTGATTTCCTGGTTCTGGTCAGAATTCTGGCCGCAGCGTTCTGGATGAGCTGTAACTGTCTGACTGTCTTTTTGGGGAGGCCAGTGAGGAGGCCGTTACAGTAATCCACTTTGTGAGTTGTGGGTTGTGTGTGGGTTGTGAGTCTCTCTATCGTTGCAAAGAGTTTAAGAGCATTATTTACGTTGCTGTTTATAAGGCTTGAAAAGAAAGTCTGCCTAGCAGTTTTTAGTTCCATATTAAAAGCACGAAAACTGTCTTTATAGATATTATAAAGGACTACTAGTTTCGTCTTTCTCCACATACGCTCAGCTTTTCTGCACTGTCTTTTCATCATTTGTACTCTTGGGGACCTAGTCCAAGATCCCCTTTGCCTGCTAGTTATCTTCTTGGCTCTAACAGGAGCAATGTCGTCTATGACATTCTTAACTTTAGAGTTAAATAAATCAAGGAGAGAATCAACAGAGTCTGCAGATATACTTGGTGCTAGCGATATGGCCTTCATAAACTGCTCATTAGTGTTCTCATTTATGCATCTCTTTAATAAATTAATCCTTAAATTAATCCTTAAAATAATACTTTAATAAAAACTACTGAAAACATTTCTGTCAGTCACATTTGGTCAAATTGTTAATGGAGCACTTTAAATTATGGAGATTGCACCAAAGAGCTGTACCATTTTAAAAAGGAAATAAAAAATAAATGTGTAACATTACAGGCAGGCTGAGAGCAAATGTCACTTAGTCTTATGGATGTAGTTTATTGTACTAACCTGCAGAGCTCGGATTTTGCCATGGATGTTCTCCTGAGACAGAACTCTCAGTGGTTCTGTGTCTGGATGACTGTGTTCGGCCTGAAAAATGCTGTCATGTGAAAATGCTCTGGATCCCAGCATGCCTTTGGAGCAACTTTAAAGAAAACATAATTGTTGAAGAGGAGAACACTGTATACACTTAAATGTATACATTAGTGTGTATGCTATTAGTTGAAATTTAGACTATTTTTACAACATTTTTACAAAAAATATTTGGACTTCTGGACTTTACTAGAACTATGTTAAGCTGCTTTGACACAATCTACATTATAAAAAGCGCATTATAAATAAAATGAATTTAATTTAATTGAATTTGACCCTGAATGACAAAGCCAGTCTTATGTTGCAGAAGTATATTTTGTATCCTTTGCATGGGTCAAAATTATTGATTTTTATTTAATGCCAAAAATCATTTGAATATTAAGTAAAGATCATGTTCCATACAGACATTTTTGTACCGTAAAATTTACCAAAATGTAATTTGTGACTAGAAATATACTTTACTAGGAGCTTAATTTGGACAAATTTAATGGCGATATCAATATTTCGATTTTTTGAGCCCTCAGATTCCAGACATTCAAATAATTGCATCTCAACCAAATATTGTTCTATGTTAACAAACCATACATCAGACAGAAAACTTATTTATTCAACTTTCAGATGATGCATAATTCTTAATATCATAAAACCGACACTGACGTTTTGTGGTCACATATATTTATTTATTGTACACTTCTTTTAACGTAAGAATGTTTAAGAATAATTTACACAAGATTGCTTTCGACTAAAAACGCAACACTTTTTTGTTCAATAACAGTATTTTGTGACCCTGAAAATGCTGGGCTTCAGAGTAAACTATTTAAATAAAACTATTTCTTTATCTTCTCCATGTAAACTACACTATAAAAAATATCTGTTAATTAATAGTTTCCGTATTTTGTGATTTAAGTGTTTTCTTATAATGCAATTCACATCCGTAAATAAATGAATGTTGATCTCTACTCTGTTGACTTTCAATGTGGAAAACTCAACTGACAGTTTAAAAAAGTGACTTATTGACAATTTAGCATTTATATATAATGTATAAGAAATTATATAAAGAGAAATAAGTAACAGAAAATGTGCAGTTTAATTTTTGTACTGTAATATACAACACCCACCCAGACAATAAATCACTTTAAACTATTAAAAATGATTTCACTTTTTCCAACTTTTCAAGATTAAAAGTTGTTGGAAGAAAGATCAAGGTCCCATAAAGCAATTCAAAAGCATAAATAAGCAGGGAAAAGAAAAAAACATGAATCACAAAATACTGAAAACTGCTACTTTACGATTTTTTTTTACAGTGAACAAAAATGAGATTTTACTGAAAACAGCGTCTTCAGTTGCATGTGTATTATGTGTTCAGTCTTTTGACATTTACAAGTACTCAAAACAATGATAGGGGATTATCAGACAATGTATGTGTAGTCGCATAGCATATTTTAAACTGATAGTTCACCCAAAGGTGTCCATTTTCTTACCCTGAAATGGTTCCAAACTTATATTTTCTTTTTTTCCTGCTAGAAGAAGAAAGCTGGAAACTGATCATCATTGACTTCCATAGTAAGAAATATAAATACTATGAAAGTCAATGGTCACAGGTTTACTGCTTTCTGCAGAGTATCTTCTTCTAGGTTCAGCCAAAAGAAACTCACACAGATTTATAACGGGTGAAGGGTACGGTGGCCGAGAGAGCTTAACTAAGCGGTTTTTTGTTTTACATGAACATTAAGTGACATTTTAGCCATTTTTGCAGATCCATTTGAGCAGGGATCACTTTGACAACATATTTTACACAAACATTAAATATATGTTCATTAAAATTGTTTCTGTTTTTGATTTGAAGTAGCCTACAAAAGCACAATGCAATTAAACAAACTCCTTTTATACAAGGAATCCTCAAATTGCACAGAGCAGTAAGAGGCTTGAGAGCTGCAGTGGTAGAAAGAGTACTGAAAAATCATACTCAAGTAAAAGTACCATTTCTAAGCCAAAAATGTAGTGCAAGTAGAGTAAAAGTATCTGTTGTAAATATTACTCAAAGTATGAGTAAAAAGTAGCCCTTTTAAAAGTACTCAAGAGTTGTGAGTAGTGAGTATTACGGTATGTATGGTTGATGCGTCAATTTGTGCATGTGTGTGTGAAAACGTGTGATTAAGGCCATTTGGTGATTTCATCATACAGCAGACATTCGCGACTTTCTCATCAGTGGCATGCAGTCTAAACAGTTTTTTAGTCATTGCATGTAACGATTTTGTCATGAGGTTGTTTTGTATAATGCGATTTTCTTTGTGCAATATGATTGGATGGCAATCACAGAACTGTTTATTATACTTTTAGTACTCTACTTCTTTTCAACTAGTCAATAACCGTAGACAAAAATAATAAAGTAGTGCATACAGACTGAAGAAAATAGTGGAGTAAAAGTACAGATACAGCACTAAAAATGTACCCGAGTGAAAGTAAAAGTACACATTTTTAAAGCAACTTAGTAAAGTACAAATCCGGAGAAAAACTCCTCAAATACAGTAATTTGAGTATTTGTAATTTGTTACTTCACACCACTGCAGAGCTGTGGTTTTTAATTGTGCTTTTTCCAATAACACCATTTGCAAGTTGAGCTTTTTTCAAATTGTACCATGCAGACAGTGAGTGTTAAGTGAGCACCTACTCGGAGTCTTCAGCACCCCATGCAATGTCACTTTCAGACTGACTCTGCTTCAGTCCACCATCATCCTCCTTCCTCTTTATCTTCACAAGCAAGCGTGACTTTAGAGACTTTAACCTGGACTTCTTCCTTCCTAAGCATCAAAAACATTACATCTTAGCATTAAGCATTTCATGTATGATAATAAAGGTGCAGTGGATTCAAAAAGAAAAATATCTTACATAAAATTTACTGACAATCATATTTATATACAGTTCTTAAGCCTTACTGAAAGATTTCTGACCTGTTAAGTCATCAGTGGCTTCTCCCTCTGGATCTCCTGAAGCCTCCAGAACATTCATCTTCACCGGTTCTGCTGTTAATGAGGACAGTTTCACACAAAATCAGAGAATGAGAAGAGAGAAAAAAAAAATACAGGAGAGCTGCAGAAACTGTCAAAGGAAACTTTCTAAATGGACAACAGCATGTTATCGTTTATTAAATGTGTTTCGTAAATTCACAGCAGAAGAAGGAGTGAAGCAGAGGAGTGATTTACTGACATGTGAATTACTTGATGTGGCAACGTGGCTAAATCTGCATTGCTTGCGATAAGGGACGACTTTTCTCAACCCAACAGAGACCAAAGGTTTCTTTGCCCGTCGTATTTTCCATGTGATCTGAGATTTGTTACTTCAGAACATAATCTGCCTTCTAAAATGTTGAAGACATTTTCTTTTTATTTTGTATTTATTTAATAAAAAATATAATAATTTAAGACTTATTTAATTTAATTGCAGTAAAGTGAAGAAATGTACCACAGATTTACAAAACAAATTAATTTTATTAGAAAAATGTACTCCTGTTTTACATTATTTTATTATCTTAAACTAATGTAATCTGTGGTTCACAAATATGAACTAAGGGAACAGAAATATTTTATTTATTTATTTAAAATAATGAATGAATAAATTTAAGATTTATATTCCGTAAGGACGCTTTAATCACATAAACAGTGTCGTACAATTGACTTGTTTTCAAAGAAATGCAGTTTCACAGAACAATAAAAAAACATTTTATGTAATATCATTTTACGTTAATTTATTACTTATTCTGTAATATATGAAACCAAAGTATGCTACAGTTAAACAACTATAACCCAAGAATGGTCAGTTTTTGTCAGCTTTTTAAATAAATGTTTCATTTTATTCAGCATTATATTTGATAAAAAAAATAAATAAATCACAGTAATTAAAGTAGAAAAATCTAAATAAATGCTGTTCATTTATAATTCTATTCATCCAAGACAATACATAAGTATTATGCTGTTACTGTTTACAACATTATCTAAAACATATCACAATTTCACTTAAAGCATCTGCATAAAATGCACTTTTTCCATCCCAAGTGTTCAAGAAAACAAAATTGTTCCTTCATAGAAAAATTCACATAATAATAATAATAATAATAATAATAATAATAATAATAATAATAATAATAATAATCATTATTATTATATTATTATTATTATTATTATTATTATTATTATTATTATTATTATTATTATTATTATTATTAATAATGATGTATTCACTTCAGCCCTTTTTCCATCCATGGTTATTCATTCCTAAATATGTTTCCATTGTAGTTTATGTAAACATTTATCTGATTAAACTAAATTGGTGTGCATTTTTAGAATTTATGCTCATCTTGGTGTTTCTTTTTTTTTTTTTGTCATATCCTAAAATGTGCAAAAAAAATAAAAAGTGGGCGGAACACAGCTGCTGATATTATTAAGAAATGCTTCAAATCAGCATACTAGGATGGGTTCTGAAGGATCTGAAGACTGGATTAATGCTAAAACTTTAGTTTACAGTAAGTACCAATTCTCACTATTAACTAATGGCTGTAACTGCCTAATATTAAGATTTTGATTGTTTATTTGTACTTACAAAGTACATATACTGTCAACATGCCCAATCATACCTAATACCTAAACTACTATCTTTATAAGTATTAATAAGGGCAAATCAGGAGTTTGTTAATTCAAAAGTCATAGTTAATGCTTAATTTATAGCAAGAATTGTACCCTGCACTCTCTGAAATAAAGGTACAAAAGCTGTCACTAGACAAATATCTTTTCAAAATGGTCCTTATTGGTACCTCAGATATACATATTAATACAGTACTTCAAGAGGTACACTTTTGTACTTTTAAAGTACCAATAAGTGGACCTATTCTCCAAAAATCACTTTTATAAGGAGTTTAATCACAGTTGTGTGGCAACAGTCTGTAAATATAACCAGCTTATGATGGCAAAAATGTACACATTTTTTTTTGTAATCGCACTTGATCAAAGCAGTCTGCAGAAACGATTTGATTGACATTCTCCCTTTGTATGTGTCATCAAAGGAGGAAAGTCCTGTCCATTAGTGACAATCTTTCCCTCATTAGCACAAACAGCCCTGAGTGAGAAGCAGCCTTCCGCCATTAGAGTTTATGCACTGTATTACTGAAGATGATGTCAGCGACTAAGAGGCATTATAAATGTGGAGTTTTAGGATGCACTAATGAACACTGTACACTCTCAGAAATTAAGGTACGTGAGCTGTCACTGGGGTGGTACCTTTTCAAAAGGTACACATTTGTACTTGAAGGGTCCATATTGGTACCTCAAAAGTATATATTAGTACTTACAAATTTTAAGAGGAACACTTTGTACTTTTTAGGTACTAATATGTACCCTTGAGGCATTAATATGGACCTTTTAGGTACCACCCCAGTGACAGCTCGTGTACCTTTATTTCTGAGAGTGTAGACTACTTTCTTCTAAGACACTTCTTATGACATTTTCAGTTTTTCACAGAAATAGCATTAGTCCTTTTTTGGAACTGTTGCTATTTTGATGCATTTGTAGCTCTTCCCTCTTTTAAAAAAGCCACAATCACATTTGAATTTAAAGTGAAAATGGTACAATTTGGATCATAGGCTAAAATGGGCAGCTTCAAAGAGTTACATGTGTGGGGTATTTTGAGTTAAACTTCACATACACATTAGAGACGTATTTTACATCTTGTAAAAAGGGACATAATAGGTCCTTTTTATAATATCAAAAAGTACCTTTTGTAAAGTTTCTACCCCAGTGACAGAAATACTTTTATTTGTGAGTGTAAATTAAAGCATGACTACATCTTAAAAAGCGTAATAAAATTACACAATATTACTGATTTATTATATTGTTTTTTGATCAAATGATCAATGTTAGAAATGCCACTTCATTTAACCTCAGCCAGTCTTGTCTTGTTCAAATGTGTGACTGCTGAACAATGTGCGTCACGTTTCTCTTAATGCATATCCTTTATTATGACAACAAACCTGTCTTATCACTGGCCATGCCTTGATAACACAGATATGCACTATAACAGACAAAAAGCACAAGCAAAGTCCACCTATCTGTCCTTTTAAAGGCATCATCAGAAATGCCAACATTATGTAATAAACTGCTAAACAAAACCAAATAAGTCTTAAATGTGTGTTCACAATATTAAATTATTTTGTGGTTCCAAAATTATCTTTAAAATATATTGCAGGCTGTGCAGTGGATATTTGATGAATACATAATCAGCATGTGGGTAACGACTTGTTATATTCCTAAATGCAAGCAATCACTGCCATGTCAACAAGGCGAATATCTAAAGCAGAATCAGACACAGATCACATGAAATATGAAGATAATCTTTGAGCAGGATAAGACTGCATAGAGATCATTGTACAGTTTTACCAAGCAGATTAATGATAAACTTCCAGTACAGCCCAAGAAATGCTTTTATTCTGTCAAATATGCATTTAAAGAACAGTAATACAGTGCATTTACCAAATCCTAAAACTGTAATATTCTGATTAATCAACTCTTTTTATTATTATTATTATTATGTTTTATATATTAAATATGCATACTAAATCTGCATATATTTGATGAAAATATTATATAATATATCATATAGTAAACTAGTATATTGTGAAATATTATGCAATTGTTGTCTGATTATGCTAATTATGCTATTTGTCTGATCAATAATTCAGTGAAAATACTATATTGTGAAATTGAATGCATTAATGTGATCAACAATACAGTACAAACAATAATAGTGGGAAATATTATGCATTAATTTGTTCATTAATAAAGTAAAAATGGCATATTGGGAAATATTATGCATTTGTTTGTGGTCAACAATACAGTTTAAATAATATATTGAGAAACATTAGGCATTTATTTGTGATCAACAATAGTATAGTGAACTGTGCATTTATAGGGTCAATAATACAGTATAACCAGTATATTGTGACATATTATGCATTTATTTAATCAATAATACAGTACAAATAATAATATTGTGAAATCTTGTCCATTAAATAAATTAATAATATTATAAAAATAGGATCTTGTGAAATTTAATGCATTTATGTGATCAACAATACAGTAGTAATAGTGGGAAATATCATCGATTAATTGATTCAATAATATATTGAAAAATATATTGTAAAATATTATCCATTAAATTGATCAATTATAAAATAAAAATAGCATATTGTGAAACATAATGCATATGTTTGATCAACAATACAGTATAAATAGTATATTGGCCAATATTATGCATTTATTTGACCAATAAAAATAGCAATACTGGGAAATATCCTCCATTTTGATCAATAATATAGTAAAGATAGTATATTGTGAAATATTATGCATTATTTTGACCAATAATACAATGAAAATAGTATATTGGGAAATATTATATATTCATTTGGCCAAAAACACAGTACAAATAGTATATTGGCCAATATTATGCATTTATTTGACCAATAAAATAGTAATACTGGGAAATATCATTAATTTTGATCAATAATACAGTAGTACATTGTGAAATAGTATGCATACATTTCATCAGCAATACAGTAAATAGTGTATTGTGAAATATTATGCATTTATTTGATACCCAATACAGTATAAAGAGTATACTGTGAAGTATTATGCATTTATTGTATCAATAATACAATACAAATAGCATATTGGGAATTATTATGCATTTATTTGATCAACCATACAGTAAAAATGATATATTGCGAAATATTATAGATTTATTTAATTAACAAAACAGTGCATTAGTATTCTGGGAAACATTGCGCTACATTACAACGTTAAATTGTTTATTTGATAGAAATGATAGTAAAATAGTAAAACTGAAATATTATGCATTTATTTAGTGTAAAATACAGTAGTTTTTAAAATATTATTATTTAGAAAAATGTAGCACTTTCTATTTAAACAAACGCATATGTCTGATGCCAAGAAACTTTCAGCATCAGTACTACCACACAATCCTTCAGAAATCATTATTATCAATGTTACATTATTAAAATGTAGCATTATAAAAATAGATACTACTTACATTGTCAGCGAAAAATCCTCTTTCCTCTTGAGTGATTTAGCTTTTGTTCTGCCTGTTAAAAGACAAGCATTGCCTAATATCAGATAAACCCCAGTAGCTCTGTTCCAATCCCAAAAACACAAAGAGAAGAATAAACTGAAAGATAGACCAGAGAAAGAGCCAAATCACAAAAACAACTCATGAAAGAGAAAACAAGGGGAAAAAAAAGCCAACTAAAATGACTGGAGAAGCGCAGAGACTGATGGTTGAACACGTTTTTTTTCCTGCACATTTAAGCTCCTTACGAAACACTGAACAGCCTTTTGAATGCAGAGCTGATGAAAACATCAGTCAATATAACAGACCACCCAGCACTTTATCAGCCACAGACTGCGTATGTGTTGATAAGGAGGACGTTTAATCAAAAAATAATGTTAATAAAGACACAGGGGTCAACTGCGAGCAGCCAGAGCATCGCATCTGATTTAAGCTCCTCTTGTGTTTGTAAATGATTTGTTAATATAAGAGACTGTTGAGCGTTTGTGTCAGGCATTTGCATGAACACGTCATCATTCGGTTTTTGTATGCAAATCTTTTTTTAAAACTGTCACCTAACATTTATTTTTGTTTTGTATACGCTCTACCATGTGTACAGTTTTTAAATAAATACAAATTAAAAATTGGTAAGGTCAGTAAGATTTGCTTTTGAAGAAAATGCAACAATGCATTAACTGGTCAAAAGTCACAAAAGTGAACAAAACTGCTCATTATTTGACACAATATAGATATTTAATAATGTTAACAATATTTCCAATAAATTGCATTTTTGTAATTAAGTGGATTGAACATAAAACAATTAAGTTGTACCCAAAAACTGTTTCAGCTCATTTAAAATAAATAATTTAAACAAATAGATTACATCACAGTCAAAATCAGAAAGTTAAGGTGTTGTGTATAGGGTGGACAATTGACTTGTAGTATATATAGTGTCTTTTATATACATACATACATACATACATACATACATACATACATACATACATACATATACACACACACACACATATATATATATATACACACATATATATATATATATATATATATATATATATATTTAAAAAATATAAAGAAAATATATATATATATATAAATAAGATATATATTTAAGAAATATAAAGTTATATATATATATATATATATATATATATATATATATATATATATATATATATATATATATATATATATATATATATATATATATATATATTATACAACAGTTCTGTCTGGTCCTTGAAACTAATTGGCTGATAGCCATGCAATATTCTGCAAATAACAGCACTCGTCCATCCTCTTAAACCTTTACCCTTGTTTGTTCCTCCGTCCACTTACTGCAACAAGCAGAGGACACTGTACAGTTTGACAAATATTGCTGCTGTTGGACAACATATTGTACTTTTGAAGATTTTTTCAGTTGAGAATGTAGTATGTTTAGATTGCAACTATGCAGTTTATTTATAAGGATAGTGCCTATTTTAAAATATGTAATTTCGGAGAAAAACAGCGTATCAGCGTCTTTAGCCTCATTAGCCTGTCTTTGAGCAAAGACAGTTGACAATGTTCATCCACAAGATGGCAACAGAAACCGCCTTATAAGCCCTAAAAGAAAAACAGCGTAATTTTAAACTACAGCTGATCAAATCATTATTTAACAGGTAAGTGACTTTCTAAGTCGATCTCTCTCTTTTGTATGTTGTAGTGCTGTTTTTATACCATACTAATATTGTAATCTCCCGATAGTAACAGAGAAATACTGGGAAATCTCTGTAGACTGATAGCATTTCAGCATTCTTAAAATGTGAGCAAAACCCCTAGTGTTGTCATCACTTTAGATATTACACTAGAGAATTGATTATAGTCAAATCCTAGCTCTAAAGTGACGTTGGTGAATGAGCAACGGTTTCTGCTGTTCTGACGTCAGCTGCAGATGTGAAGTAATGGCGGAAGAAAAGAGTTCCTCATACAAAAGGGTTTTGAGACTCTCCGTGTTTGATATTCTTATTTATATACACGATTGTGCCGTCGAACTGTTGTATAAACGCAATATCACACTCGTAGCATTGCTATGTGGCTGTATATCATCAATAGTGGGACACTAAGGCACTACACTGTAAAAATTAAAGGTTCCTGGAGGCACTTTTTGGGGTTTTTCACATTGCCACACCGGCGGAACCCTCTAAAGAACCTCTAGGCACCATTTCAAAAAAGGGCAGTTCTTTGAGGAACTTCAAGGGTTCCTGGAAGAACCCTCTTATTATCACTGTAAAAATGAAAGGTTCATGGAGGCACTTTTTGGGGTTCTTCAAATTGCCACGCCGGCGGAACCCTCTAAAGAACCTCTAGGCACCATTTCAAAAGGGGCAGTTCTCTGAGGAACCCTCTTATTAAGAATGACCAGGAACCACCTTGAGTGCTTTGAAGCACCATTTTATTTTTTAATGCTTGTTTTTCCTATCTCTCTTAATTTATGGTTTGTGCAAACATGTTTAATCACAAATTCAATAGACATCTATCTATCTATCTATCTATCTATCTATCTATCTATCTATCTATCTATCTATCAATACATGTTTATAGATTTTTAAAAAATACAATTGCATTTTTCTTAAATAATTACTTTTATTAATCAATATACATCACAATTACATTCACATAATATGATTAATAATGTAATATACATTTAATGCAAATAATCAAATTTAAATAATGTCTAGCAATAACAGTCAGCAACATCTTTAGCTGTCCACTGCTTCACATTGGAGGTGTCCCTATAAAAGTAAATTAAAGAGTAGTTAACCTGAGAAGTTATGAAAACAAAAGAAATTCACAATATTCCCAGAGCCATTTTTTTTTACTTATCAAGACATATACACAAAAGATATGCAGAACATTTCTGAATAACAAAAGGAAACATCAATAAAGTTAGGAATTGTCTTAATTTATATAAAAGGATTTTTTTTTCACTGCTTGCAGAGTGCCCGTATACATCAATAAAGGCAAAATCCATAGAATGTAAACCTCTCAAATATCTGAGCACAAGCAGAAATAAGACAACACAAAAGCTGTCTGAAACCACTCCCTCCTTAGTGCACACCACATATTTTCCCACTCATTCACACAGATAATGCACTATAATTTTGAGTGTAGTGCATTTGCGATAGTTATTTTATTCAGGTTGTAGTTATTAGCTTTTTTTTAAATTAACCATTAGTTGATTAAAAACACATTAAATAAAGAGAAAATTAAATGAGTTAAAAATTTAAATCAATTATGCATGAAGGTCAAATATTGTTTTTGGACAATTTAAGTGGCCTTTGAAATACAGAAATTAATATTACAGGGCTCAACAATAAGTTTTTACAATAATACAATGTAAAAACATGTATATACAGTACTTAATAAGTGCATTGTACCATATTATTAATTTAACTTTAAGTACTGTGGTTAAGGTGCCTTAATATAAAGTTGGTCTTGTTTTTTAAAATATATAAATGAAAGTAAAGCAGTCTGTCAAAGTTTACATTATTTTGCGAATTGTTTTCTACTTTGATGAAAATATATATTACAAACTCGATTAATGTAACCATTTAGAAGAAAATGCCATGTTTTACTGTAGTTTTTAGAGCTAGGGTGCAGCTATTTTGGAATGTCGCTGTGTCACCGGGTTGGTTCCATTCCCTCAACTGAACTGATGTCGTGGAAGTAATGGACTGAACATAAGGACTGAAAAGCCTAATTTAACACAATGCGTGAAGTTGTGGACATGCATCGCAGAGCTGGTACAAATACAAGGAACAGACTTGTGTCTAAAATCTAAACTTTTTTTGATATGTTTACTATTTTTCTTTTTTTTTTAAATACTGTTCATTTGATGTGCTTTGGTCTACTCTCTCACACTGGTGAAGCGCTGCCTGGCACGGTGATTTACATTCAGACTAATGCAACGATTACAATAATCTTTCAACATTAAATATGAAGCACGAAAAAACCTGTGATGAGAAAAACTGCACCGATCTTAGTTTGGTTTGAACATGAACAGAAGTGAGGGGCTATATAGTGAAAAGTGAAAGTACCTGCCTCCATTACGTCAGGTGCCAGATCTTGTTAAAGACATTGAGGGCAGTCAGGCATTGTAATACAGAGAGTGGACCAAAGCACATCAATTGATCGGTAATAAAAGAAAAATTTAAAAATGTATTTTTATGTTTCGGACATACAGTTGAAGTCAGAATTATTAGCCCCGTTGAATTATTAGCCCCCTTGTTTATTTTTTCCCTAATTTCCAATTTTTTTAACACATTTCTAAACATAATAGTTTTAGTAACTCATTTCTAATAACTGTTTTATTTTATCTTTGCCATGATGAGAGTAAATAATATTTTACTAGATATTTTTCAGAACACTAGTATTCAGCTTAAAGTGACATTTAAAGGCTTAACTAGGTTAATTAGGTTAACTAGGCAGGTTAGGGTAATTAGGCAAGTTATTGTATAACGATGGTTTGTTCTGTAGACTAACAAAAAAATATAACTTAAAAGGGCTAATAATTTTGACCTTAAAATGGCTTTAAAAAAATTAAAAACAGCTTTTATTCTAGCTGAAATAAAACAAATAAAACTTTCTCCAGAAGAAAAAATAGTATCAGACATACTGTGAAAATTTCCTTCCTCTGCTAAACATCATTTGGAAAACATTTTAAAAAAGAAAAAAAAAATTCAAAGGGGGGTTAATAATTCTGACTTTAACTGTAAATGTAATGCTTGTATTTGCACCAGCTCTGTGATGCACATCCAAAACTTCATGCATTGTGTTAAATTAGGCTTTCCAGTGTCCGTGTTCAGTCCATTACTTCCACTGTATCTGTTCAGCTGAGGGAACGGAACCAACCTTGTGACGTCAGACAGTGATATTACAAAATAGCTGCACCCTAGCTCTAAAAATATTAACTATTGTAAAACATGCTCTTTTCTTCAATAATGGTTACATTAATCGAGTTTGTTTATTATATTTTCACTAAACTGGACATCAATTTACAAATGAATGTAAACTTGACTGAGTGCTTCACTTCCAATTTAAAGGAACAGTTCACCCAAAAAATGTAATTCTGTCATCATTTACTCAACCTACACTTGTTCCAATCCTGTTTAAGTTTCTTTCATCTGTTGAACTGAAAACAGAAAACCTATAACCACAATCCATACTTTTGTTATACTGGTTATAATTTATTTTTAACGGTTAAAAATGTTCAGCTTTATTCAAAATATAATGTTTTGCGCTCAACTAAAGAAAGAAAATCAAACAGGTTTGGAACATATTAGAGGTGGGTAAATGATGACAAAATTTTTATTTACTTTAAACCATGTTTATTTGTGAGGTGGTATTAACTAACTCACTACTCTGTAAAAAAACTTTAATTTGGTGGACACTTTATAAATATTATTTTAATTGAACAACTATTAATTTTAAATGTATTACCCAAGAATTATGTTGCTTTATCTAATAATAAATGTAATTTAATTAAATTCAAGTTCACATACTGTAGTTATTTTGCTTTAGTCAGGTTTCAGTAAGACATTAAGATTAGGATTATTAGTGCATTAAGATTGTTGTCTGTTCATTTACAATACGTGCTTTAGGTGCAAGTGGCCTGACGTTTAGAAGACCGAACTTAAAAAAAAAAAAAAAGTATTTTCACTTATTTACCATTTTTCTGGTTTGATTTTTAATAGATTTTTTTCTAGAACACATAGTAAATTAAATTCGTGATCTAATAATACGAGGAACAGACAGTTTCTATGAAGTTAGCCAGATATGCATTACTGTGATTAAAGTGGGACGAGCAAAAGTCTACATGACTAAAATGTGGATTTTCACTAACTAGTCAAAGCATCCTGAAGATGTTGTCCGACAGGAATTCAGCTCCAGTACTGCTGTGGTGCAGCCCATCAGCATGGGCAAGCCTAGGACGATCCTAGAAAAGATTCCAATTGTTAATAAAGAGCAAATTCTTCACACCATGTTGATAGCCATTCATTCAGAGCAAAAAGTCTGCTGAACCTTTCATGTCCACAGCAGTAAGTAGAAAGCTGTCCAGAAATGATGATCTGCATTGCAAGTGAAGTGCATCGGACCGTTTTAACCTGGCCCTCTGCTACCTGGATTTGATACAGCAAACTTTAAATTTCTAGTCTATATCTGTCACAATGATTTACACCTAATATGGATACATCAGAAACAAGCAAATGAGAAAATAAGTGAGTGATTTTAAACACTTAAATGGTTAAAAGTTTAATGTCATTAGTTCAGTGTTACCCAGCTGGATAAGGATTATCAAATAATATTGTTTGTTAAATGAAGTATTTTTACATTTATTTCCAATTCAGTTAGTTACTTAAAAAAATACTTACATTTGAGGTGACTCAAACAGCTGTTTGAGAGAATACTGAACAATTTCAGGGTTTATGTGGATGTTCTGAGAAGGAAAAAAGCAGGCGTTATGTACATTATTTGTGTGATTGAATAAAAAATGTATTGAAGTACATAACTTAGACACAATTTGTCACACAGGTAACTGTTTAAGAAACGCAAATAATAACAAATGCCTAATATTACTCACAAACAATATGAGGAAAGAATATTAGATAGCATCGCGGCTAGAAAATAATATAAGCAACCCTGCTCAAGACTCTTGCTACACACTGTATATGTAAGGGAAGACAATAAATAAATATATTTGTGGGAAAAAGCCGTCTAATAAGTAGGAATGTATAACGTTATCTGTTTAATTTGAAATTAACGGTCGCTTGCAATGGCTTTCATGGAAGCTTCGTGTTCAATGACAATAAAATATTTCGACATAAATCAATATTTTATATCAAAATATTTATATTTGTGTGAGGTACACGTGTAATTTGAGTGATTATGTATATTCGGCCGATTGTTATTATCGCAAAATAATAATGTTTACCCAATCTTATACAACAACAATCGCTTCGCGAGACGTTCCTAAAACAGGTTACACGACATAATGATGCGTGTAAGTGTAGATATTTGTGTGCAAATCGTATCTAATTTGTATATTTATTTTGCCAACTTACTCACCTTCCGTGTGTTAGAGATGACAGCCGTCATGAAATGGAGGAAAGGAGCCGTTACAAATCGATATTTGAAAACGCTCCTGCGACCTGCGCGTGCACGATGATGCGCGTCCGCGTCATGTTTATATTATTTTGTTAGTTCCGGTTAATTTTTATTTATTTATTTTGGCAACACAATTAATTCCATTCCATTAATCCAAGAAACAGATGAAAAAAAAACATTTAATTCAGAAAAATAAAAATGTACAAAATACTGCATTCATTAGCAAGTTATCTTTGTTGGTTTATCAAAACAAACTGGAGGAATACTTTTTATTAATAACCCAGAGCCCATAGCCTATATACTTAAGTTTAGTTATATCTTAAATATTTTTCATGAGTGGATTTTTGAAGAACTGTGCTATATAGTTCTATTTTTATAAAAATAACAACAATAATAATAGCTTAATATTTATTATTATTATTATTGTTAATATTATTATTGCAGCAGTTGTTGTTGTTATTATTATTGTTTTAAATGACAGACAAATTGACAGAAAATTGAATTAGTCCCCTATAATAATTATCATTTTCATAATTGTACAAGCCTGTGCATGTTTTGTCTCTTTTTTTCCTCTGTTGTGGCTCATTTGTATTTTATTCTCCAAAATTACTTTTACATTTTCACATTTTTTCACAATTTCCCAGTCAGCCTCCTAACTGCAATCAAGTTAACATTTAGACTCTTATCAATGATATTCTTATGTGTTCACAGTGAGTGCCACACAAAAAAAGAAAAACACACACCAAATTTCATATCATTCTAAAAGCACAAATAACTAAGTAAATATTAAGTAAATTAACATCCATCTCATTTTCTGGTCTCCACAATTTTCTATTTAATTATAACAAAAAAATATATATATTTTGGTTCCTTTAAGTGCTAGCTTTTAGAGGAGAGATCCACCAGAAACCATTATATAAGTTCATAGATCTTTCAGTAACTCTTTTTTGAAAATTGAGTTCCTCCAATAACTTTCAAAGTGCTTCGAGGTCTTAGTGTAAGGAAACAGTGACTCCAGAACCTCAGTATTGACAAAAAAGTGCTTGTAGGATCCCAGTTACTGCAAAAGGGTCCTGCAAGCACTGCAAAGACTGTCAGTGGTTCCTCAAGAAACCCCTTTTTGAGAGAAAGAGCTTTGAGGTACTTAAAATACATTTTAAAGTTCCTTGAGTACTCAACAGGGTACTTGAAGCACCTTTACTTTTTACAGTGTAGGCCTGCAGCCTCATGCCAACGCCTCCCACCATATGTACAGTCATATCGTACTGCTACTCGTGTGATATTGCTCATATATATACTGGTGGGCCAATATACATTTATTTATATTTATCTATATATCATATGCATGTGTGTTTGTGTGTAGTACATTTTCAATAAAGTGTATTATTGCATCTCTGAACACTGAAGAACCACTACTTAAACAACTCTGTCTGTCAGCATTTAAAGCAGAATACTCTACTTGTCCACATTGTGTTTTACATGAAAAAAAAAAACAGAAAATGTTATTCTGCCATATCTATATCATAAGTCTTAAAAAGTCTTACATTTAAAAAACAAAATTTTAGGCCTTAAAAAGTCTTAACTTGACTGAAATATGGTGTTGTGGGTCTTAAATCATTTTAAACAGGTCTTCATTTTCCTTTGTCCATCTAACATTGGGAACCATCAATAGTTCATCTCGAAAAAATGTTTAGGAAAAGTTTTTTTAAAAGGGATAGGAAAAATCATTCTTATATGGGGTGTAAACACAACTGTTGGGCAGCAGTGTGTGAATATAGCCAGCTTCTAATAATAAATATTAATTACTTTTATTTTCTATAATCACATTTGATAAAAGCAGTCTGCAGAAACTCTTTGATTGACATTCTCCCTTTGTATGTGTCATCAAAGGGGGAAAGTCCAGCCCATTAGTGATGATCTCTCCCTCATTACCTCAAACAGCCCTGAATGAGAAGCAGCCGTCGGCCAATACAGTTTTCACCTGCTGAACAATGTCAGCGACTAAGATGTATTATAAATGTGGAGTTTTAGGATGCACAAATAAACAGAGTAGGGATGTAACAATTAACCAGTTTTACTATTTACTGCGCTATAATTCATCACGGTTAAGTCATCATAAAGGCTTCTCAACACCATGTCTCTACACGGAACAAAACTGCAGCAACTAATGTTAAACAAAGTTATGCCAACTGTGCGCTAGTTTAAATTTCCGAGCTTGTACGCCGACACTAATAACCACGCATACTGGATTAACTATGGCTGAGGCTATTACCTAAGGCAAGTTCGTGTAAGTTTGTTATTTCCAATGCAGGGATACACACGCGACTGCTCACACTTTCCAGGCGCACCTTAAGATGACAGGTAGCTTTTTTGACCGCAGGAAATGCAAATGCCTGAAGTTTGAGGAAAAGTACACAGGTTAGCTAAACCACCTAAGTTACAAATATTGGCACTGATGAGAGCGATCATGTGGTGAATGTTGATCCGCCAGCCGAGATCAATTGAGGGTTTTCAAAAAGAGTGCTGAAGACCCTGAGTGGATCAGCAGTTTAACGGCCCAAACCTCGATGCGTTACATTCATTGCGTGTTCAGCACAAATGGCTGCATACATCATCGTCAAAGTACTTGAAACTGCGGCTCTTGACAAGGAACGGTATTGTGCGGGTGGTCATCGAGAGAATCCTGCTCTGCCCCGCTAATATATTGGGCCAGCTGGCTCGCCTGCTTTTTCACAAACACACAAAATGTAAATCAGTGCATAATGAGACTGAGCATTTAAATTGACAAAAAATGAAATGTTTAAAGAGTAGTAGAAGTGAGACTTTACATACTTTCTTTTGTCCTTTCTTTCTTTTGTTTTTCTATTTAGTTACTGCCGACTGCTTTGCAGCTTTCAGCATTGATTTGAATGATTTATTATAATCTTACATTTATGTTTTGTAGCAGAAATATAACTTGTTTATTAAATTAACATGCATATAAAAACAATAGTGCGAAATGTATATTTCTTAATGCTTCATTTTTGTTTGATGCAAACCATAGATTTATTTAATGCAACAGTAGGACTTTTTATAGCAGATAACTCACATTCAAGCACATTCAAGGCAGCATGATAATGAGAAATGTAATTCATTGTTAGCATTATTGTCATCATTAAAATTATAATTATTAGACATAAATTTTGGAATTATTGCACAAATATCAATAAGTCATCACAGAATTAGTTAAATAGTTGTTTCTGGTTTTTGTTAGTCCTGATTGTTTTCAAATACAATAAATCTGTTAATATACAATTTGCAGGGATGCTCAATCATTTTTGGTGGGTGCTCCTGATTTTTTTCTGGTGCTTCTAAATTTTGAAGTTGTAAAACATTTATTTCAAGCCTTGTACTAGACAAATACATTTTTTTATTTATTCTTATTGTATTTATTCATTGTTCTGTCATATATCAGTGTAAAATTGTTACTTATATTTAGATGTAAAAATATCACTTACTTTTAAGCACATAATTTGTTTTTAATATTATTATGCACTTTAAAATATGAGTTTTCATGCAATTTTCTAAACTAGTAGTGTTTCGAAAATAATGAATGCATAACAATTGTGATAATCGTGGAACCGTGATTATACCTCAGACTATAACCGTACAAACAAAATCTATAATTGTTGCATCCTTACACCAGAGACCCCATAGACTACCTTTTCAAAGCCACTTTAGACATTTTCAGTTGTACACAAAGATAACACATTATTTGTAGCTCCGCCCTCTTTTTAAAAGAGCACAATCTCATTTAAATTTAAAGCGACAGTCAGAAAAATGACACAATTAGGATCAAAGCCTAATAGGGGCAGTTTCAAAGAGTTATAAAACATTATTTGTCTGGTATTTTGAGCTGGAACTTCACGTACACACTCTAGAAAATAGACATAAAAGGTCCCCTTTAAAGAAAACTTATGCTGTAAAAAATGGATGTATATAACTAGAGTTTGCTTGTTTTGAAACATTATTTAAAACATGTGCCTAGGAAATGACTACATTTGAATTTTTAGGGGCCAAGTAAAAATCCTTTCCTCTGGTCATAAAAAAAATCCATAGCATCTTTCCCTGTATAAGTCTAAAAATGTAATTCACAATGTTCTTAAAGAGGTCTTGGAAAGCCTGTTTAGTATATGGTTTGGTGATAACGTGGAGTTAAGCAGATGAAATTCTGCCTTTTCTTCTGAGCAGACAACGACAGGAGCTCTCAAGTCCCTCTTGTGTGTTACTATAAGTAACTCTGAAAGTAGGCTGCAACCTATTTGAAATCTGGAAAAGGAGAAAGAAAGGAATGACTGGCTGTCAAACGAAAATACTCAGCCCATTGTACACATCTATGTTTATGTATATGGCTCATTCATTGACTTATAACCCTAAAAGTGTACTGAACTGTCCATTATCTCAGAGGAAGGAACGTTTTGTATTTGCAAAAACACAGAGCTGGATTGCCCCAGATACAGCCGCAAATCTGTGTCAGATCCAGAGTTGGCCACAAATCCCTCTCCTTTCCTCCTACTGGACAAAAGTCAGCTCGACATCTGGGTGACTTTCAGCCAGCCTACATAATGCGTCTGGCCTTTGCATATAATCCAGCGTGGGTTCATGTTGTCAGATTCACACATGCATATGAGAGGATGCAAAAGTGATCTGCACATATATGTACATATATGTGTCGTTTCGTGATAGCAGGATATCAATGAACTATTTTTTGTTTTACTTTTAAAGTAACTTGTCGCTATGATTGTTGCTGGACTATAGAAATATATTGATATTATATGCTGAAGCTACATGCATTCATGTCCAAATTGGATCTGATTGTATATTATAATTCTTGTTTGATTTTAATCAGAAATGGTATAAATATGAATCAGTGTTTTATCAGTTTTTATATAAGGGTTGCATCCCAGTACGATTAGGTATTAAGAAAGTATAATTATGTAAATGGGATAGTTCATAAAATATAAAATAAAATAAATAATAAAAGGGATACTTTATCAAATAAAATACAATAAAACTGTATTTGAATAAAATACAATAAAGGGAGAGTTCATACAATAAAATATAGAAATAATAAAATGCATAGTGAATAAAATAAACAAAACAAAAATAAATCAAATAAGATAAAAACTTCAGATCTAATTGACTTATCCCTCAAGTCATTAAAATTCCAATCCTGATTTTGAAAGAAAAAGATTTTCTGAACAATACTATATGGAAACCAATAGGTATCACTAACTGATTGGTTTACCATCAGCTTTCAAAATATCTTTTGTGTTCAACTGATAAAAGACATTCATAAAAGTTTGGAATGAGTGGAGGGTGAGTAAATGACACTATATTTTTGAATTATTTTTCATTCAAATTGGTTTCATTAACAATTTTATTTATTTTTTTTTAAAGTTTTGAACTTCATAAAAGCTAACAACTTACAGGAACAGCTGTGACAACATACCCCATAGGGCTGTGCAATATAACAATATATATACACACACACACTCTGTTACATGCCGTCTTGTTGTCAATCCAGTTGTAAGAGCAACAAATAATAACTTGACTCGATCATTTGGTAAAAGTGGCAGAAGGTAGATTTTTCTGATGAATCATCTGATGAACTGCATCCCAATAATCACAAATACTGCAGAAGACCTTTTGGTACCTGCATGGACCCAGGATTTTCACAGGAATCAGTCAAGTTTGGTGAAGGAAAAATCATGGTTTGGGGTTACATTTAGTATGGGGGCATGCGAGAGATCTGCAGAGTGGATGGCAACATCAACAGCCTGAGGTATCAAGACATTTATGTTGCCCATTACATTGCAAACTACAGGAGAGGGCAAATTGGTCAACAGGATAGCGCTCCTTCTCATACTTCAGCCTCCACATCAAAGTTCCTGAAAGCAAAGAAGGTCAAGGTGCTTCAGGATTGGCCAGCCCAGTCACCAGATATGAACATCATTGAGCATGTCTGGGGTAAGATGGAGGAGGCATTAAAGATAAATCAAAGAATCTTGATGACGCTTTCTTTTTCATTCCATATGACTTTATTAATAAGTTATTGGAGTCATTGCAGAGATGTATAATAAGTCAGAAATCAAGTTATTATTTGTTGTTCCTAAAACTTGAAAAGGCGACAAGACTTTTGTCAGGTAGTATATATGTATCATATGGACAAGATATAAAAAGTCTATGGTTTCATACTATGCTCTATCATTTATATTGAGGTGTTGCAAAATACATTGTTTACCATAGTAATTTTTTATAATTCAATTTACAATAATAAATACACAGTAATGTTTTGTAATCATTTGTAATACATTTTCATAATTTAATTTACATAAGTGCAATATTACATTCCATTACAGGGATGCACACAGAAACATGAATAACAGCATTGTGAGAAAGTTGCAATATTAAAAAGTACAATGTTTAAATTTTGAATTTTATACAGCAAAGTGTGTGCTAGGCCTGCAATCATTAGTTTAGATTAGATGAAATGTGTTTTATATTACATTAATTCTTATTTTGAATTTATACATTACTTTATTACATTATTTCTTAATTAAACATTTGAAGTTAACAAAGTGAGGCGTATGATCACATATGAACTTTACTTTGAAATAAAAAAAATGCTTCTTTCCATATGGTCAAATGGTGTATATAAACTATTAATGAATTGAATGTAAAGGAATGGTGATATATCATGATATTGTTATCAGGATATGAGAATTTATATCGTGATTTTAAATTTTTGTCATACAACCCAGCCTTACCCTATAGTGCTGTCTATGCATTCTCTCACAAACCTAGCTGTATCTTTTATTCTGTTATTTAATCAACGTGTCGACAAACACTTACATTTAGCTGATAAATTGTCATCTGAAGTAAAATGAGACATTAGATCCCACCTACAGTACAGTTTACAGTATAAACAAACTTTCTAACAATAATGCAGCTGACTTGTGAATCATGAAGATCATCAGCAGGGTTATCACACAAACCCTTATGTTAAAAATAACATGTTAGTGGTTCTATATTTCAATTCAAAATGATAAGAAATTATGATTAAAATGTATTAAGTAGTTGGCATCAAATAAGATTAACAAATATTTGTTTAGATTTTATTTACATAGGGTGTAGGTTTTAAATACAATAGGTGAAATATGATCGATTATTATAAAAATCTTCCTTTATTATAAAATTCAATTCTTGAAATTTTAATTTTCAAATATTTCCCAAGTGAGGCTAAACAGAGAAAGGACATTTCTTCCACAGTACTACACAGTTTACACAGTACCTATTATATATTTCTTCTGGATAAAGTTTTATTTCTTTTAGTTTAGCTGGAATTAAAACAGTATTTTTATCAAATACACTTTTTTTGTGTGTTTCTATTACAAACAACTGTTGTCCAATGACAATGACTAATTTACCCAATTGGTTTAGCTTTTCAAGTGCAGTTTTAGATGAAAACTAATATATGAAATATTATATATCTTTAACAGAGCAAGGACATTTTTTTCCACAGTATTTCCTATTATACTTTGTTTTAGAGAAAGTCTGTACGTTTATCAAATACACTTTCATTTATTTATTTTTTAATCAAACATACTTTCGGGTTTCTTAAATAACTGTTATCCAATGACTTGCCTAATTAACCCAATTAGTTAAGCCTTTTAATTGTGGTTTCTGGTGAAAACTCATATATCGCAAAATAACTAGTAAAATTTTATGTAGGCCTACTGTCATCATAGCTAAAACTAAAGTAGCCTAATTAAAATTTAGAATATTTGTTATTAAAATTACTTTTAAAAAATGTTGATATATTTGAAAGATGAAGGCTAATAGTTGTGTTTTTAAATTTAGCCCTAAGAAAAAAAAATGAAACGGCATAATATTCTCACAGTTTATTTCACTGTTTCTCTTGACAGCTGAATAGTGTTATTCAGAGACAACGCTCTATATTTTTTCAGAACCGAGATGAGAAGCGCATATCGAGATTAAGGGCGATTATAGATTTAATCTCCTGCAGGGAATTCATGCGAGTTTCATTGTAACAAATGGTTTCTAATATTACAAGCTAAAGAAACTCTGACAGACACAAGCAAACAAACACACAAACTCGACTGTGTTTCAATTACACTAATAGACATCATTAGTGGTCAACAATACGTTTCCCTTCCCAAAAAATGTATAGTTTATATAAAACATGACTTCATACAAACACATACTCAAAAACACATGAACAAGGCTATTAGCATGTTGTTCGTCACGTAACTGTTAAGCGTAATATAATTGCACATTCCTACGCTTAAATTTAAAAACAAAATAAATGTGTCGTAAACAATCTAAAATCCGCATTAACACGAAAATTGATATTATGACGGCACTCAGATTTAATACGAATGTAACTATTGTGGCGTGTAGGCTACTCACATGCTGATGTAAATCATTGAAGAAGAAAGTTGATGTGATTTCTGCCATTCATTAGCTCTTTGACTGAGCAGGTGGAGCGAAACATCGTCATATCAAGAGATGCGTGACGTTGAACACAAGATGTAATATTAACGCGCAAATCTTTCCTCTTTTCACAAAGAGTTAATGACCGCAGGATGGCGCCGCTGCAGTGCAAAACGTTTATTGAAATCAGCATCGTAAGTAAAACGGCTTACCTTTACTGCTTTCATCAAGGGCACATAATGGTGACAGAAATATTAGACAGTTTATTTACAAATCTACTTCAGTTTTTACAATAGTTACAGAAGCAGAGCAAAAAAATAAACATATTTCAGTGAACAGAAGTTTGAGGGAAATTTTATTCACCCCAAAAATGACAATTCTGTTGTTATTTAATCACTCTTTATTTGTTTCAAACCTTTAAGAGTTTCTTTCTTCTGCTAAACACAAATGAAGTTATTCTGAAGTTAAAAACATGTAACAATTGACTTTCATAGGATTTGTTTTTCTTATTATGGAAGTCAACGATTGGTTTTCAGCTTTCTTAAAAACATCATCTTTTGTGTTCAACAAAAGAAGGAAACAAAGGTTTATAACCACTTAAGGGACAGTAAATAGTGCGGAAATGGTCATTTTTTTTTTGTGTGTGAATTAACGCTTTAATAAAAAAAGAGCTCATATAATTCACAAAAGCCTCTGCATATTCCCCTGCAATTCAGATTGGAGCATGTAAAAGTAATTAAATCAGTTCTCTTGCATCTTTTAAAAGCTTAAAATGGGATCAAAAGGCACATTTCCAGTCATCTACGTAGGCGTGCGGATTGCATATGAAGTCCCATAAATATGTCAGGCAGTGGAAAAGCTTTCGCATGCAAAATTAGGTCTTCTTGGTGTGTTTGGTATGAAAAATGTCAACTGTAGTCTCATGACACTCTCTCAAATCATAGTCACAATATCCAACAGAGAAGCGACCCTTAAAAAGAGAGAGAGAGAGAGAGAGAGAGAGAGAGAGAGAGAGAGAGAGAGAGAGAATTATGACTTTAATTTATGGTCCAGCTTTCTATTAAATGGCATTAATTACTATGTACTTACATTTAAATTAATAATTTGCTAGTTTGCACTTATTGTGTGCATACACTTTTTTACATTATACTTCTATTTAATAAAAAAATATGTAACTTAGTAGTAATTATAGAAATTTACTGTAGTAAATTATTTATAATCACACTGTTGACTCATAGTTTACATCTTAACCCACCCATATCACCAAACCTGTCCCTAAAGATACCCATATCCCACATCAATAGCACCACAAGTGTTGTGCAATACAATACAAGTACTTATTTTTTTATTAGTAGTACCTAAAAATGAAGGCCACTCTGTCACAATCACAAGCAATCTAATCCTTACAGATCGCAGGTAAACACACATATCACATAGAACTACAAATCTGCCGGTATATGGACTACAATATCCAGTCATGCAACACACACACACCTGCTCCAAGTCTCCATTGATTAGACTGACACAACTGAAGCTGCTCATGGACTGATTACTGGACTATTCATACAGCACACAAACACACAGAAGTTGCTGAGTCTTGTTATACTGAATGAGAACATTACGACACAGTTTCCTTGCCTTGTCTTGCCATGTTTGGGACCCTCGCCTTGTTTGTTTGTCAGTTTTAGGGCCATCTATATCACTCTGTAATGACTTTGGAAAATTCTTTGCTGAGAAAAATAACAACATTAAGATCACAGCTGCCTGTCTCGGATTATGTATTTAATGATGTTCCTCTATGCTCTTCCACTTGGTCTGAGTTTCAGCTTATTGAGTTGAACTCATGTAAAGACATTGTTCGCCATTTAAAACCTTAAATCTGCCCTCAGGACATTATCCTACTGTTCTTCTTTAAAAAAGTTCTGGTTACAATTGGTCCTGGTTTGCTACTGGTGATAAACAAATGTTTGTTTACTGGTTCCTTCCCTAACTGTCTCAAATGTGGCGTAGTGACACCTTATCTTAAAAAAAAAAAAAAAAAAAACGATTCGATCCAGCCTCTTTCTCTAACTTTTGGCCTATCTCTAATCTTCCTTTTATTTCAAAGTTGTTTTGACTGAATTACAAACCTATATTTGACTTTAAAGTCAGTGCATGAGACATTTCAATCTAGTTTTAAAGCTTTACACAGTACCGAATCTGCACTTTTAAGAGTATTAAGCAACATTTTTACAGAAACTGATTCTGGGAAATCTATGGCATTAGTCTTATTAGATTTAAGTTCTGCTTTTGACCTGATTGAACACAAGGTCCTGTTGACATGTCTAGAGACAGCTGCGGGCCTTCATGGCACAGTTTTAGAGTGGTTCCGTTCTTATCTGAACAATAGATGTTTTAGTGTGCACATTGGCCATCAATCCTCATCCAATATTCCTCTTAACTATGGAGTTCCACAGGGATCAATCCTTGGGCCTGTATTGCTCACCCTGTATATGCTTCCCCTCGCTTCCATTATCAATAAATATAAAGTTTCCGTCCATCTATATGCAGATGACACTCAGATGTATTTTGCTCTAAAACAAAAAGATGTAAGTGGCTTAGAAACCACCCCTGGCTTGCTTAGAGGAGCTTAAACTTTGGCTCTCAAGCTATTTTTTTTTTTTATTTAAACGAAAATAAAACTGAAGTAACTGTATTTGGGCACAAAGAAAATTCTCTGTTAAATGTCAATGTGGGATCTTTGGCCCCACATATTACCCAGTGTGCAAGGAATCTCGGTGTTACGCTGATGAAAACTTAAAATTTGACAAAAAGCTCAGTACTGTTGTAACATCCTGCTTTTACCACCTCAGACAACTAAAGTCTAGCCATTTTTTTCCAGAGAAATTTTCAAACGGTGATTCATGCCTTCATAAGAACACGTCTAGATTACTGCTACTCTCGCTATTTTGATATTTCTCATTCTTCTCTCTCTCGTCTGCAGCTGGTACAAAATTTGGCTGCTAGATTACCCTCTGGCTCCCGCAAGTGTAACTCGGTAACTCCAATCTTAGCTGCACTTCACTGGTTACCTATTAAATACAGAATTGATTTTAAAATGTTATTATTCATTTACAAAGCCGTCAATAATCGTACTCCTCAGTACCTTACTGACTTGCTTTGTCCGTATACCCCCTCTCGATCATTGAGATTACCATGCCCAGAGCACGCCTTAAAATATGAGGTGATCGAGCGTTTGCTGTTGCTGGTCCTAAACTCTGGAACAATCTACCAATTCACATTAGACTTTCCCCCTCCGTTTCTGTGTTAAAGTCTGTTCTAAAGACCTATTTATTTTCTCTTGCTTTTAATACTCCTTGATCACTGTTTTATTGCTTTTATTTGTTAAAGGTTTCTTTTATATTCTGCTTCTCTGTCTTTAGCACTCTTATGTACAGCACTTTAGTCAACCTTGGTTGTTTTTAAATGTGCTTTATAAATAAATATTGTATTGTATTGTATTGTATTGTATTGTATTGTATTGTATTGTTTGTTTACATTGCCTGTTGGCTACCTGTACTGACCATCTGTCTGTTTATGACTACGACTCTGGATTTTCTGTGTACATACGTTTGCCCGTGATGACCATTGTTTGCCTGACCATCCTGCTAATGAATCCTGCGTTTGGATCCGCACTTCCCTTGTCAGCGTCCACCTCACATTACACACATAATATAAAGTGTGACCTTATTTGTATTTCATGCAAACATGCACAAACAGTAGGTTCTGTTTTAACTGTTTCACAGCTTTAAATGCTTAACAAAAAAGATGGCAAGCCTGCTAACCTTTGATTTCTTGAAATAATCGAGTCCCCTGCCGATCTTAATAATCCAACCGTTGTTAAACCTAAAGAAACACAGAATATAAATACAATTCAACACAACCGATGCAGTTTTGTAGGCAAAAGGAGTCCAAAAAAGTACTAGCAAAGCTAATAGAGTGGGTGTGAATATACAGTAAAAGAGAACGATGTACCTGATCTCTCGGTCATGAATCGTAGAGGAGAACTGAATGTCCAGACAGATATCTTTACTAAGTAGGGACTGCTTCATTTCTGCCAGAGCATTGCTTTGCTGAGCGGAACTGTCCTGGAAAACCACAGGAATAAAGGCCCGTTCACATCAGCAATTACATGCTTTAAGTATTAAGAATTCTACTGTAATACTTATATTAGCATAAACACCAGCTCATGAAGTTTATTTTATGCCACTTTAAATGGACCGTTTTGCCCTTCTCATATACATTTTGTAGTAATTTTGGTTGTTAATACATTCCTTTCAAGTTTACCTCATCTTGTGAGGTCAGAAGGTGAATGGTCTTCACTGTAGAGGGACATTTCAGCAACATCTCACAGAAACGGAGGAAATTATACAACTGCAAACAAAACATTGGTCATTCATTCTAAGCTCCATCACTGCTGTTTCTTCACTCTGTAATACAGTGTAGTCTGTACCTGATGGACGTGCCGTACATATGGGTCTTCCACCCAGACTTCAGTCAGTCCATCTGTGATGTACGGCTTGAAGAGGGATTCGTAGCTGAAACCAGTGGAGCTGTCTGCTATCTTTATCTGCTCGTGGTATTTACCCTCTGACAGTGGAGAAAATCAGGAGAAATCTGACTATACCGAGTGCTTCATGTGAATGGAAAAAGCTGATTAAACCAGGGGTTTAAAGGCTTAGAAATGGCATCATCCTCATCATGAATGAATCTTAAAGACTGATATATTTTCACTTATACATACCCAATTTTAAGTCTTTAAGATTTCTACTCACTATAGAACTGTATTGTTAGATGTGTTATTTAAAGGGTCACGAAACACCAAAACACATTTTTTGAGATGGTGACAGGCATATATGTGTCCCATGCTGCTAAAAACACAATTAGGACAAATATATTTCACAAAAAAGTGAAAATTGGTTGTTATTGGTTGGTTTGTTATTTCGAGCAAATTTGTTCTTCCGGTTTGAAATGAATTTTTGAAGCTGCGTCACGCCGATTAGATACTTGCATGCAATCTAGCGTGTAGACTGTCTGTCTGTACCTGGGAGTACTTTGTGATGTCTCTGAGTGTGCAGCATTAATTCATAAAAAAGGCTTGGTTCAAACCAATCAGCGCGCTCTATTGTGTATGTGGTGCAACTCCATTAATATGCATGATAGCTTTGAAGATGGCAGAGAGACGGCACGTTGTGGAAGATGAAGAATTGTTTGGAGATACGGGTCGTCAGTGTTGCTTTTATAATTCGCTGCAGCAAAGGTTTGTTTTCATTTACCCGCTATGAGAGCGCAGCTGGACTTACGTGTGGATTATGACTCGTTTCCACTGACTGGTACGGTACGGTACGGTACGGTGCGGGTCGGTACGTGTCACCTTTATCAGGCTTGCGTTTCCACTACCAAGGTTACCCTTTTGGTGGGCGTGGTGTACGACAGAAAGTTTAGTCGACGTCATTTTCGCTCGAGAAAATGTCTACAATAAAGCTGTACAGGTCATTCACATATCATATTAGAAGCACTTCTCACAAAACAGATGCTTTACACACATAAATACTTGTGTAGAAATGTTTATTACTAACTTTTCTATGAACATGAGTTATGATTATAACTGCAGATCAATGACAGTGCGAAACATGTAATGTAACGTCTGTAATTATGTTAAATAACTAAATAAATGAACATATATAAACACATACAGCCCCTTACAGTTTCCGATATGTTACCAACTACAGAAAAACTACACACAACAGACATTTCATCCTTATTTAGGTTCAAAAACAACACAAAATATAGCCCAGTCAGTGTAAACCTCTCATCTGTCTCTGTAATCTTCAGCAGCACATGTAGCCTCTGTTAGACAGTAATTCCATCATTCCCAGTTCATATTAGTCCAAAAGGTGAAGATAATAGTTAAACATGGCATTTTGTTCATGTTTGCTAACACACACGGTTTTCTGACGCTACCTACCGAGTGCATCTAAGCTACAGAGAATTGCGGAGGTATTTTTCTCTCATTCGCCGTGCGGTATCAAACATTGCATTAAAAATACACGCATCCAGCAGTTCCTCAAATCAAATATCTGGTTTGTCATGAGGGGCATGAATGAAATGTTCCTGAATGAAAGTGCCAAACTGCAGTTAAAATCCACCATTGAAAAATTTGGCTAATAATTCGATTACTGATGTCCGTTAAACACAGTCACTAGGTGCGTCCCAAATAGCATACTTATTTTGTACGCCATTTTGTAGTAGAATAGTGTAAGTAGTGCGTTTACACTGAAAACTCTAAAAATAATAAGTGCACTCTAGCGGAAGGGGCGGAGCTATCGGGCGCACATGTTGGATAACTTTATTTATTTTCGATGGTGAAAGCAAAATTCTCATACGGGAGTGATTATAGCGCCTCCTGATGATGAATGCGGTTATACTCATGGCAGGTATTATTTGGTATTTTGGTCATTTATTTTATTGATTTGGCAACTGTCAAACGTCATCAGGGAAACGGTTTGAATTTCCACTTAGTAAAAAAACATTAGAGCTCCATTTGGGACAACACTACATACATATACTATGCTGTTGAGTGTGTAAATACATAGTGCATGAGTGCATAGTGTGCCATTTGGGATGCAGCTACTGTTTTTCTCCTCGGTGTCTGTGTGTTTGTTTTGCCTCTGTGAAAATCAGCGTGTGCCCTAACCAAAACTCCTATTTGTTTGCAAATTTTTATGCACCTTCCCTCTTTCCCTCCCCAACACTCTCCCCTAAACAGAGCTGGACACACCCACTATCCTGACTTTTTCCAAACTAGAGGTGTGAAAACACCCTGCAGTAACAGAAGGGTTTCGTGGCCCTTTAATATTCTGGTATTATTTCTTTGAATGAATTACTTAACTTAATGTATACTTTAATTTACTCTATTAATTACACTCACTCACTTTCCTTTGGCTTATTCCCTGCTTTATCAGGTGTGCAACCATGCTAACAACTTAGCCAACCTGCCGCTTAATGTGTTAATTTAATTATTTGTATTTATTTTCCATTTATTAATATTATTTTAGTTTAATTGTTAATAATTAGGCCTGTCACGATATAAAATTTTTGTTGTAGATATTATTCTCCTTTTAAAATCAATTTATGCCACTCATTATATAATACAAGTATGAACATAATAGCCTCATAATCGAAGTACACTCTTTCAAAGAACAGATAATATTTTATTCTTAAGAATATTTAATATAATTATAGCAACTTGAATAATTCAGCATTGATATCAGAATGAGAAAATGTACACATCCTAAACAAACACATAAAAAATGTTAACAAAAAGTGCAAGATACCAAGAACTAGGAAAAAGAAACACGTTTAACAAAGTCAATTTAGACTTTTAAACACAGAGGCACAGGACACCGAACAGGCCACTCTACCAGATCTATTGTTAGGCACCAACATGAAAAAAATACTATAGTAACTTATAGTATAACCATCCTTAGTCTGACACCTTTAATAGAGATTAGAAGAGATGACAGAGGCTATGGTATTAGCTAAAATGTTGCTGACACTGGTTTTTAAGTATGGGCGATATATATATTGCATCATAAAAAAATAATTGAAGTCATGTTCATGTGTTGTGCAAATTGATTATTGTGTCAGGCCTATTAATCATTTATTAAATTATTTTTTATGTATTAGATGATTTTTTTGTTTTGATTTTTTATTTTCTAAATTCATTTACAAAATAGTTTATTTTGTTAATTGAATTTTCTTTTTATTTATTTAGTTAGTTTTTCTTTTTACAATTTACACTACCTTGTGGTTCCTTAAGAGTCTCTGGAGCCCAGTGCAACATTAAAATATGTGTAAAATATTTCGTTTCTATTTCGTTAGCAAGTGTTTCTTCTTCTTCTTCCCATGCTGCACTGTTAGATGGATTACTTCATTTAATTATCTAAAATGTTTATTTTAATAATATTTAATCCATTATATTGAATGGATTATTCATTCACACGAAATGCATTTATTGATTTATTTACTACTTAGTTAACTGTACTTCCTTCTCATTTACTTTTTAAATATGTCAATTTCCTCACAATTTTAAACATGAAATGTGTAAAAGATTTAGTTTCTATTTCCTTCAAACTGTTTTTTATTTTAACTATACTACAGTAGTACAGATTTATTAGAGGTCACTACAGTTTGAGAGTTATAGGTAGAAATGTAAAAGAGACCAATTTGACGATAAATCAAATGATTGATGGTTGACCATTTCATTAAAAGTCTATTTAACAACAGCTACTGGAAATACATTCCAGCATTTCTGCCTTCATAAGCACCACCAATGGTCAAAAAGGGGAATTACATTTTCATTTAGACTGCGATATTTGTTTTGTTTACACTGGGGGACCACTTGTCAGAGTGTTTTATACATTAGTGCAAATATTAAACAAAAATAAACACTATAATTGGCGACGCAGTGGCGCAGTAGGTAGTGCTGTTGCCTCACAGCAAGAAGGTCACTGGTTCGAGCCTCGGCTGGGTCAGTTGGCATTTCTGTGTGGAGTTTGCATGTTCTCCCTGCGTTCGCATGGGTTTCCTCCAGGTGCTCCGGTTCCCCCCCACAGTCCAAAGACATGCTGTATAGGTGAATTGGGTAGGCTAAATTGTCCGTAGTGTGTGAGTGCGAGTGAGTGTGTATGGATGGATGTTTCCCAGAGATGGGTTGCAGCTGGAAGGGCATCCGCTGCGTAAAACATGTGCTGGATAAGTTGGTGGTTCATTCTGCCGTGGCGACCCCGGATTAATGAAGGGACTAAGCCGAAAAGAAAATGAAAACACTACAATTTGGTTTCATTGTATTTTATATACAGTGGAAGTCAGAATTATTAGCCCCCCTTTGATTTTCTTTTTTTAAATATTTCCAAAATTATGTTTAACAGAGCAAGGAAATGTTCACAGTATGTCTGATAATATTTTTTTCTTTTGGAGAAAGTCTTATTTGTTTTATTTCAGCTAGAAAAGCAGTTTTTAATTTTTTTAACATCATTTTAAGGTCAAATTATTAGCCCTTTTAAGCTATATATATTTTTTCAATAGTCTACAGAACAAACCATTATTATACAATAACTTGCCTAATTACCCTAACCTGCCTAGTTAACCTAATTAACCTAGTTAAGCCTTAAATGTCACTTTAAGCTGTATAGAAGTGTCTTGAAAAATATCTAGTAAAATATTATTTACTGTCATCATGGCAAAGATAAAATAAATCAGTTATTAGAGATGAGTTATTAAAACTAATGTGTTTAGAAATGTGTTGAAAAAATATTCTCTCCGTTAAACAGAAATTGGGGAAAACAAACAGTGTGCTAATAATTCAGGGGTTTAATAATTCTGACTTTAACTGTATCTTAGTAGATCACATTAGTAAGTCAACCAAACATTTTTTAGCTGCCCATCATTGTAATTTTTTTATTTTAATAATATTTGTATTATTAAAAACAATATATTTTGTTTAATTTCTTGACAACAATGTTTTTTTTAAAGTGAGTGAGGTGTTGTTAAGGATTTTGAATATTAAAATAGGGTCTACTGTGGGGAACAAAAAGCTTGAGAGCCACATTGAGGTAAAGTCTATTTTATATTTACACATTCACTTATTTTGGAACAGTGACACGGTCCCTATATTACTACTTTGAATTTTCACATATACTGTAAAAAAAGGACCATATATTTAATGTTTTTAAAATGTAAGTGGGGAAATTATGGGATTATGGATTCATATAGAGAAACGGGATTCATAATTTGCTTTTATTATGGGAACATCGAGGTAAAATGGTACTATATTCGCACATTTGGACTTTGTCCTTAATAATATATCTTCAGAAATTATTCTTTGCGAATTCAAAACAGTGAAATCATATTAGCAACAAATGACTGTAATAGTACAGCATTATTCACAGTCAATTAAATAGTGCTAATGTTAATTTGAAGTTATAATTACATGCAATTTCAGACTGAATATTCAAAGTAGCGTGGTAAACAAAATATAAAGTTGTCACTCTTCAAAAATGAACTAATGTGTGAATATAAAACCAGCTTTACCTCAATGCAGACCACTACCTTAGACCTCTAATCCTTTAGAAAAAAACCTGGTTTAAACCACTTTCTCTGATGAACACACAACTAACCTTCTTTCAGCTTGTTGGTGTGCTCCTTGATCTGTTCTGCTCTTTCCATGTAGCCTTTGATCTTCTCTCTGTAGTGCATCTTCTTCGCTTCATCTTTTACAGCTAAACATAACAAAATGAATAAACAAATCAGAATCAGACTACAATTAACAGTAAACCTCCACCAAAAGACATAAACTAGCATTCAGTCGCCCTCTTTTAAGTGTTTTCCTTCTGGGTATAGAGAGTGTCTCAAGCTTCAAATACTTCAGAAACCAAAATAAAAAGCTCTTTGTACTTTCAATTTCAACAATGTGCATTCAAAATGTGTAATTGTGTGAAGTATGTTTTTTTACTGCTCCTTACTGCTTTTTTTTTTTTTTTTTTGATGGTAAATGTGCCTTGCAATGATTTATGTATTTATTTTTCTTTAATCTTTTAACTTAATTCCACTGAACTGAAGGTGAATTAAATACTAAGCCATGAAATGAAACAAAAAAATCAAAATATATAAAATAACTTAACAAACCGAATCAACATGCAATGCAAACATATCCACCAGCAGTGTTGGGGAAAGTTACTTTTGAAAGTAGTGCATTATAATATTGAGTTACTCCCCAAAATAGTAACTAGTTGCGTTACGTGTGTGTGGCAGGTAATGCGTGACGTTACTTTTGCATTATTTTTTCTGACCTGGCTGAGGTTTGATCTCTTTCAGAACTTTTTTCTTTCTTTTTAATAGAGGAGCTCTGCAATTAATAATGCACTGTGTAACCTTCATTTATCTATAAAAAACACATCAAAAAATAATATTTTAGGATAATGTTATATGAGAAATTCCTGACCCCAGAGCTATACATGCTGGATATAATAGATTATAGAAAGCTTAAAGCAATGTGTTTGCTACAGTACGTTTGTTCTATTTGTCTCAAATAAAATGACTGGCCATTGAGACAAAACCCCTTTTCCCTTTCTTTGATGTGTTCAAAATCATGAACATGAACATTCTCTCATTGACTGCGTGATTCATTGTGACTACTTTTAATTCAGCAATTTAATTTTTAAAAGCTAATTAATTAAACTAAAACTTGCATTACATTTTCAAAAAAGTAACTCAAATATAACTTATTTTTAAAGTAATGAGTTACTTTTTACAAAGTAAAGTAATATTCTCACATAACTCACGTTACTTGTAATGCATTACCCATGAACACCAGGAACTTTATAAGGGTTTAAATAAAACCATATTAATAAGACAAGGATAGCATTTATGCACAAGACAATTTCTAAAAAATTTATTCATTCATTTCTTGTCCAAATTTGCAACAACTATTATCTTTTTTTTTTTGAAGCATTGAGTCAGACTTCTGTCTCTCTTTCTTTTTTTTATTGGAATTTCAGAACGCAGAACATAAAAGGGCAATAACAACATTAAATTGACATTAAAACACTGACAACCCGGCAAATCATTCTAAGATACTTTATATTTTAAAAAAAGTTTATTCATATATTTACACCTTCCAATAAGACTCAAATCTAAATTTTTATTTTGAACTATATTTTTTTTCTAATAATTTCTTTAGCTTTAATTACCACCATATACTCTTTTGACAGGCATATAAAAACTTTTCTAGAAACTCTAAATAGGTAAGCACATGACCATTTCTATTTAAAAAGTTGTAAACCAGCTGATATTATTTCTAAACCAATTAATTAAAAAGGAGATTTATTTATTTTGTATATCAGACCTCCATCCACCCTTTGAGCACCGTCCAGCAGCAGCTGAATGCCCTCCTGATAGCAGACCAGAGCCTCTGGAAGCGGGAGCAGTGGTCGAGTTGTACGGCTCTCTTCAGCACGGACACGGCGGAGCTCTCCACACCCGGCAGCAGATCCTGAGCCATGAGCCCCTGTCAACAACACTGATGATGACTGCTCTGCTGCCAGTAATCATTAAAAGCTCACCTTTAGCAACGCCATTCAACAAATCAAAACATTCAGATTTGTAGGCTTTTGTAGTTTAATGTTACGCTAATCAATGGAAACACGCATTTATTTAGTTAAAATGAATTAAAAGAATGTGACGTCGACTGTATTCAACTGCGAAAACAACTTTACGAGAGAAATATTCTGCTTTGAATCAGACGCTACTGCCTGTTTACACGCTTCCTGTAGGAACTAAAGTGCGAAGTCCTCCGTGGACCGTGGAAATTATGTAGAAGGACCAACTTCCGTTTAGTTGAACAACTGCAGCGGTGCATAGATATTTACAAAAGCAAAATAAGTTACAATTTTTATTTGAATTGTTCATATAAAGAATTTTATCTGGTTGTCAAAGCTATTTCTGTAGCTTTGAGGAATTTAGTTAAATGTAAAGTACAATACTCTTCTGTAATACCAACACTGGTTGATTTATTTATTGATAATTATTCATTTTTTTATGTTAAATGTAACAGCAAGGTCTTGAGATCGCTACTCACAAGAGAATCACATTGATTATCACATTGTGAAATTTAGTAGAAATTGAATTTTTGTGCAATAATATGTTGATTGTAGCAAATGTAGATTTGTTAAAGTTTCACCCTGTTTCAAAGCATTTTAAATTTTTTAAAATGTACACATTTCATATGAATAACATAAACAGCTCAAAACAAAAAGTGCCTCAAAGCTTCTCGAAACTTTCGTCAGCTTATATGGATTGACCCCCCAATTATAGTTTTCATTTGTGTTAGTAGCTATGATTAAAGGTTTTATTTATGTTATTATTATTTTGTACTATTTTATTTTGTTTTTGTTATTTTGTTGCTTGGATGTAATGTTATATATCTTTACAATTGAAGTTGAAAATGCCTGTTTGTTATTTGAAGATTAAATAAGAAAAAAAAACTAAAGCAAAATGAATGAGCGCACAATGAAAAAATGTGGTACAACTGCATAAAATGACAATAGTTTACTTTTTGCAGTGCAATTTATTTATTTATTTTTTTTATCAATGACTTTTTTTATGAAACATTTTTTTTTATTATTCAATTAAATAAATATATTTTTAATTACAATGTACCTAATTTTGGTCAAAAACTTCATATGTTTGCTTGAACAACGAAAACAAATTTAACCCATGGTGTACATGGGTTAAAACTTTTCAAACTCGCAAGCAAAGATTCTAGATGTGCAATAATGACAGCAGAACAGAGAGAAAAATGAATAAGTGTGCAATGAAAATTGTGGTAACTGCATAATATGAAAATAGTATTTTATTATCATTGATTATTGATCATATGTTTTTAATTAAATTATTTTTTTATTTTCAATCTTTTATTTTTTAATTACTATGTACTCATTTTTTCCTTAAAACTGAATATTTTGATTGAATAATAAAGATACATAAACAACTCCACATTGGCTACAAGACTGATTACAGGCCAAAGAACCACTTTTGTTCATATTTAGTACCTTTATTAAATGTTATCTTTGCAGCACAAACATCGCTGTTAGTTTCAAACTGGTGGAATGAAATGTTACAATTCTTTTTTTTCTTAATTTATTCAACACTGAGTTTTCAGACCTGTTATTGGTGAGTTTTTTCCATTTTATTACGGTTCCTTTTACAGCATTGATGTTGTAATGTAATTAAAAATACAATCAGTTAAACAGACTTTGGAATTCATTTAGTTTCTCAAGCGTAAACGAGACAAAAAGCTGTGTGCTCGCAAGCGCCCGTCAGAATCGACAGGCTAGCGGCAGAAGCTCCATTTAATACAATGGGGTAAATAATGCTCATATTATAAAGACGTGGCGGGAAAAATGTAATTTACTGCAGTGCTTCTTGTACAATCTGAGACCCACTTTATATCGGATATCACCATCAGCCATTGGAGATCGCTGATTTTTTAAAGAAAACAGACCTTAAACGTGCCGATTTTGCATTGGCATACACTTCACCGGAAACAATTAACCCAGGGTTACTGGCAAATTAAACAGTCCCATTAACATGCTTCGGCATAATACCCTATTGGTGTGTGTGTCTCTGTGTTACAAAGCTAAATAAAATGTGCAGATGTGTATACCCCCGCCCTCCTTAGCTACTTCTGTCAAGCTTTCATGTCTGGCACATCTATGTATGCGCCGTGTCAGACATACCCGGGATATAATTAGTAATTTTTGGCTAAAAGTTGAACATATCCGAGAAAGCCAGACAAAAAAGGATTGCAGTATGCGTTTACAGATGTATATTCACGACATATAGGAAACCAATTAGAAAATAATTTAAGTTAATCAAAATTGAAAGCTAGGTTAGCCTAGCTGCCTCATACGCTGACCATTCAACAGCTTAGTTCATGCACACCAGAATGAAATTTAAAAATAATCCTAATAATAAACTAATTAAACTGTGATTTTTTTCTTTTTTAGCCAAAAAGCCTGATAGACTAAATGTTGTGTAATGAAATATAGCATTACTAACCTAGCGAGGAAACATGCATGGACAGTGCTTCTACATAATTCCTTCATAGAAAGACACAGCCAGAAAGGGGAAATTGATGGATTTTGTGCCAAAAATTTGCATCACTGACTCATAACAATGTACAGTAGCTATAACTGTCAGTATGTTTGTGTGCTTTTTTATACAGTATCTATTCTAACTGCAGTTAAGTGAAAAAAATAAATTAATTAATGAAATGCAAATCAAAGTATACATAAATAGCAGAAGTGAACAAACAGATTTTCCCTACCAGCAAATATTAATCCGACACCAAATATAAAAGCAGACACTAACCCTGCATAATGACTAAATCTCAAAACAATGAACAGAAAACATCAGTGAACTGTAGCTCTGACATGGACATGAGGGTTATAAATGACCGAATAAACAGCTGCGGGTGAAGTATATTGATCTCAAGTGCTCAGTTGTGATCACATCTCTGTTTGTTTCTGTTGATATGTAATCCAAATATTTGTAGCTTGAAACAGATAATATGACTGCTATAGTATGACTACTATGGCGAGGGCTTAAACAGAGCAGTGCTCATAACATCGAGCAGAAAAAATAAAAAGATAGCTGGCAACTTAACCTGCTTTGTATTTTGTAAGAAACACAGTTTAGATCTGTTTAGGGTAAGAAGTGTGTGAGTTATTGCCATCTATCACTGAATGTGTCAAGAATATTGAAAACAAAACCAACTTAACTCCGCTCCTTTAGCGCCCCTCACAGAGCTTGATCCACGCTGGCATTTCTACCCTTGGGTTTTAGGTTTTGGAAAGGGGGAAAAAATTCCACCACACTGTCCAAACTTTTAGGATACCCGGTATCAGATTTGCACAATCCATATTCACAATGCTTCGGGCTTGTTTCCCTCGCTCGAAAGCTTGACAGACCTCCTGCTCTTAGCTACGGTTGCTAAGCCACGATTGGTGCGTGGCGGTTTTCGGGTGTGGCTTCAGCGAAGGGTCAATTGAAACACTATTTGTGTGTGCACACTTCATTGGGCCACAGAGGACAGGTCAAAACACTGAGCATAAACTCCTTTGGCTTTGAGGTCTTTTTTTTTTCAAGAGCTTTAGGAATACTGACATTAAAAAAAGATAAAAACACAGGTCAATTTTGCTTGGGGTTGGTGGTAACATTTCACTAACCAACTAACCAAGAGTATTGTTGTTACAACTGACCCAGTAGAATCTTAAGCTTATTCCTTCACAATATTTACATTGAGACAAATATTAACAATAAGTTAACACAAACATTAAAATTAACCTCCTACTGATGTTTTCCTTCAGTCTCTTCTCCTCCTCCTTCACCTCCTTCCCATATGCTCACCCCAATACTCCTCCTCTGATATCCGACAGCTGACTTTTTTCTTTATTCTCCGTCTTTATTCTCCTCCTCCTCTTTTGTTCTTCCTCCTTTTTTGCTAGTGTTTTTTTAACTGCTTTGTAACTTGCCTCTTTTAAGCAGCACATATACACCTTTGCCAACTTCAGAGATGTGAGGAACAGAAACAATGATTTCACATCAGGCCTGATGTGTCTCCCACGTCAGGCATACAATCTCCTCCTGCTTCACATCATCCACCTTCTCCATTTCAGCCACTCCTCTTCACTCTCTTCATTCCCCATCTTCCAATGTTTTTAATTTCTTCCTTTGACAACCTGCTTCTGATCTTTTTCCTCTGTCTCCTTTTTTCGCTTTCTCCTTTGTCTTCTCCAACTCATTATCTTCCTCCTCCATCTCCTTCTCCAATATCTCTTCCATCACCTCCCCCTCCTCTTTCGTCTCCATCATCTCCTCCTTCTCCATCTCCTCCTCTTCCATCATCATAATCTCCCTTTTCCCAATCTCCCCTTCCTCTTTTTTCTCCACCAACCCCTCCTTTTCCATCTCTTTCTCTTCCTTCATCTCCTCCTCTTTCTCCATTATCTTCTCCTAATTGATCTCATTCTCATCATCTGTTAAAAGAGTTTAACAGTCATTTTCAAGGAGACATTAAATTCCAGATAAGGGGAGGAAGTCTAAAAAATATGTAGATACAAAAATCATCAGTAAGACTGAGCTGCTTCTTGCTTGAAGGTGTGTTGTGTAGAGCTGTATCAATATTTCTTGAGTACCTCAATTGTAATTGTTTTACCTGATGAAGACCATGTAGGTCAAAACGTTGTGATATGAAAAAAATATTTGAGTGCTAAGTGGCAGCGTGTCGATTTTCTTTTGATCTTTTGCTACTGTGGTTTATTTTGATCGAGCACCTGCCTTTGAGATTTTTAGATGTGCGCACATTTCTGTTTTTTGTTTGCTTAGAGTGAAACATCTGGAAACAGCCCTAAAACAATGACAGCCTGCTCCTTTAATTTCTCCTTCATCTCAGCCTCCTCCTCTCCTCATTTTTTATAATATCCATTACAAAAAATTCACCAAAAACCAACCCTGTTTTTGAAAAGTTATTGTAAATTATTTAGCTTAGCACAAATTACCTACTACACTAAACATTTGACCATTTTATTAACAGCTGAAGCTGTTCGGGACTTACTGTCAAGCTGCTCGTTAACACAAATTTCTAATCAGCCAATCACATGGCAGCAACTCAATGCATTTAGGCATGTAGACCACGGTGAAGAATATCTGCTACAGTTCAAACCGAGTATCAGCAATGGGGAATACAGCTGATTTAAGTGATTTGAACATGGCAAGGTAAGCATATGTTTTACAGTGTAAGTTTTGTAGGCATGGGACACACAAGTGAGATTTCAGTGTGATTTTGAATCAAGTTTCAGTTTAATTCAATTGTAGTTGTATAGGCGTTTTACAATACTTATTGGTTTAAAAGCGAGTATATGGTACAGGTATTTGATGCAGTGTGTGTAAGCTTTACTAAAAAGATAGGTCTTTAATCTAGTTTTGAACTGAAAGAGTGTGTCTGAGCCTCAGACATTATCAGGAAGGCCATTCCATAGTTTTGGAGCCATAGATTGCAGGCTTGACCACCTTTAGGTAGACTTTGCTATTCTGGGTACTATAAGCCCTGAGTTTTGAGATCTTAAAGAGCGGGTTGGATTGTAGCGAGACAAAAGGTTGGTTAGATAAACAGGAGCTAAATGATTTAAAAGCTTTGTAGGTAAGAGCAATATTTTAAAATCAATACGAAGTTAAGCAGGCAGCCAGTGTAAGAGGATAAGATTGGGGGTGAGTGTGATCATATTTTCTTGACCTGGTAAGAACTCCGCAGCTGCAATTTTGCACTGTGAAGTTTATTAATAGAGGGATGCTGGGCAGCCAAACATTTTGATCACTCAACTAATTTACATCTCAGAAATCTGATCACCTTATTGTATGAAAAGCTCCCAGGAGTCACACAAATGACAAATAATTAGATTTTCTTGCCAATAAAATGTTCTACAAGCTTTCATTGATATTTTTTAATAATTTTGATTTGGATTGTTAGTTAACCAAACCATTAACTATAACTACTAACTACTAAACTACCAATTAGCTGTTTATTAAGGTTGAAGTTGTGATTAGCGTTTGGATATATTAGGACTGCAGAAGATCATACTTTATAACTATTATTACTATTTTAACTAAATATTAACTAATGTTAATAGTTTAAAAATAGGCAAGTAATAAGCCAACCCAGCGGGCTGCCCCAGGGGCCAGCCACTCTCCCTGGGTTGCAGTTTGGGCTCTTGAGGGCCCCTTGCCCTCCAGCTGCAGGGTCTGTGACCCAGCGAGCTGACCCAGGGGCCAGCCACTCTCCCTAGGTTGCAGTTTGGGCTCTTGAGGGCCCCTTGCCCTTCAGCTGCAGGGTCTGTGACCCAGCGGGCTGCCCCAAGGGCCAGCCACTGTCCCTGGGTGGCAGTTTGGGCTTTGAGGGCCCCTTGCCCTTCAGCTGCAGGGTCTCTGACCCCAGCAGGTTGCCCCAGGGTCCAGCCACTCTCCCTGGGTTGCAGTTTGGACTCTTGAGGGCCCCTTGCCTTCCAGCTGCATGGTCTGTGACCCCAGCAGGCTGCCCCAGGGGCCAGCCTCTCTCCCTGGGCTTGCAGTTTGGGCTCCTGAGGGCCCCTTGGCTTAGACCTAAAGGGCCTCTGACCTCAGCAAGCTGCCCAAGGGCCAGACTCTCTCCTGGGTTCAAGTTTGGCTTTTGAGGGTCTCTTGCCCTTCAGCTGCTGGGTCTCTGACCCAAGCAGGATGCCCCTTGGGTCCAGCCACTCTCCAGGGGTTGCAGTTTGGGCTCTTGCCCTCCATTGCAGGGTGTTACCCCAGCGGGTTGCCCAATGGGCCAGCCACTCTCCCTGGGTGGCAGTTTGGGCTCTTGAGGCCCCTTGCCCTCCAGCTGCAGGGTCTCTGACCCCAGCGGGTTGCCCAATGGGCCAGCCACTCTCCCTGGGTGGCAGTTTGGGCTCTTGAGGGCCCCTTGTCCTCCAGCAGCAGGGTCTGTCACCCCAGCAGCTTCCCCAGGGGCCAGCCACTCTCCCTGGGAATGCAGTTGGGCTCTTGAGGGCCCCTTGCCCTCCAGCTGCAGGGTGTGTGACCCAGGCAGGCTGCCCCAGGGGCCAGCCACTCTTCCTGGTTTGCAGTTTGGGCTTGAGGGCCCCTTGCCCTTCAGCTGCAGGGTCTCTGACCCCAGCAGGTTGCCCCAGGGGCCAGCCACTCTCCCTGGGTTGCAGTTTGGGCTCTTGAGAGCCCCTTGTCCTTCAGCTGCAAGGTCTGACCCAAGAA